>NC_044189.1:1905656-2205656 GCF_900880675.1 Sparus aurata | reverse complement strand
ACATTATCTATAAAGGTGCATTTTTGCTTCAAATGAATTACAGTAAAACTGAAAACCAATGCTTTTTGCTGTGATGTAGACAAAGTTTTAAGTTCCAATTTTCCATTTCTTTGACTTTTTAATCGTCTGTATTTGCTGCACATCTGCTCGTCTAACACAAAGTCTCCATCGGTGTGTCTCAGGTTCTGGTGGACGGACACATTAACACCTACCTGATAAAAGGACTCAGCCCCGCGTCAGAATACGAGGTCTTGCTTGCTGCGATCTACAATAACGAGGCAGAGAGTGATGAAGTAATTCTCGTGGAGTCCACCAGTAAGTCTCCACTTCTTCCTCTTGTTTTTACTGCATTTTTTGTGCTCTGTCTGCTTTGCCAAGTGTTGTGTTTATCACTGAGCTAATCTGTAGTCTAAAGCTTCATTAAACATCTTTAAGTTGTATTAAAAAAGCAGATGAACTAAACAGATTTATTTTATTTCCAGTTAAAAGAACAACCACAGTTGCTACGACAACCACCACCACAGAAGGTAAATGCTCATTCCTGCTGCCGTGATTTTTTTTTTGTTTGTTTCTTCTCTCCCGTTCGTCCTTGCCCATCGTCCTTGATCCATTTTTCCATCCTAAGATCTCCCCGTGCTCTCCCTCCTCGAACTGTCTGCTGTGTGTTTGTGTTCCTCAGTGTGTGGAATACATTAAATATCACTTTTAAGGCTGTTTCAGAGCAAATATTCATGATGAGATGAAACCGTTGCAAGGAAAGGTTGCAGCCTTGTGATCCGGCCTGCAGCTTGTTTAGAACAAAAGGCGCTCCACCTGTTTCATCAGCCAATCAGTGTCTTATAACGAAGTCCGCTGGTCAAGTCAGTTACAAACTGTCAGCTGACAGAGTTTTGGATGGAGGACACTTAAGAGGGGATCACTTCAAGAAGAAATTATTGAGAAACTGACAACTGTTCTTCTTTTCCTTTGCTTTCATTTACCTTCCCTCTCTGCCGCTCGCTCTCTCTCACTCACTCAGCCACAAACTCAGTAGAACTGAGTGAACACTGATGCTCATTTATATTTTAAGAGGCTTTAAATTACAACCAGCTATAAAATATGATAGACACCAAGCAGAAATACATCCAAAAGCTGTCAATTCAAAGTCTTTACTGATGTTGAAAAGACGTCCTGTGCAGAACCAGAATTAATGTGTTGTGATGTTTTGTAGACGTCTTTTCAACGTTCACTATTGATGTCCAAATGAAGTTTTTACATTATAATTTCAGACGTCCTCAGTTACAAACAACTGAAGACGTCTGAAGAGAACCTGGTGTGGTTCAAATTAAAGGTTTACTCCACGCAGCAAAAGCTACAGGGAGGATTTGAACCAGTATAGTTTTGTGTCGGTGACATTATCTGTGTAGAAAAATGATTTTACAGCTTCTTATACTCTTTTTACAAGATCCGACTCACGCTATGAAAACCAGGGTTCATGTTTTTCTGCCGCTGCTTCACTTTGTCTTTATATCCGTGGTGTGTCATCCATCACGCAGGTTGTCAGATTTTGAGGGGAAGTCTGTGTAAATGAAATGCCAAAATAATGACATGTTGATATGATCGTTTTTTCTGATCTAAGTTGAAAGACAGTGTTGTGCTTCAGTGAGCCGAGTCTGTTCTGATCCTGCAGCTCCTCGGTTCGGAGTGAGGAACATGAGGATCGATGAGGAAACCACCTTCAGTTTGCGGGTTTCCTGGCAGCCCGTCGACTCCAGAAATGTCCGACATTATCGACTGAACTACGTCAGCTCCAAGGGAGACAGAGCAGAGGAGACGGTAGGATGGAGTCTCTCTTCTGAAACTTATTGTGTTTTCTACTACTTCTAATAATTGTGTTGCCAATGAGTTGGAGTTGAGAGTCTTGGATTGTTATTATATGAAATGATTTGCTGAGTTGAACAAGGTTATTAGAGAGTCCAAGACAAAGAGAAGATGTGTACGAAACAAAGCCAAAGCTTCGACGTGTCAATCTTGAACAGGATGGGGGAGATTATTGACGAAGACGAAGGCAGGCCTCCTGATTAAAAGTCCTCCATGGAGAGAAAGAGGGAGGGAGACAAAGACAGTAGTGTTGAATGTGACGGCAGGCCTTCAGACTCGTGTCGCGAGGAAGAGAGAAAGAGAGAGAGACAGAGAGAGAGAGAGAGAGAGAGAGAGGAAGTGAGAGAGAGAGAGAGAGAGAGACAGAGAGAGAGAGAGACAGAGGGGAGGATAATGATGATGAAAACAGTGGCAGATTTTCAAAGAGAGAGAGAGAGAGGGAAACAGAGAGAATGTCATGTCTCCACACTAATGAGCTGCAGCCGACAGACAGAAAGAGAGAGAGCTGCAGAGAGTCTTGTTGAAAACAAACACTAATGTAAAAACATACAGTGCAGTGTTTCCCCTAGAATTATTTTCAGGCCCGGTGGTACCCACCGAAAAAACCCTGAACAGACGAGACGCGAAATACAGCAATAACAAACATTCACATTACAAATCATTGTAGGCCTATATTGCTGAATGATATCACTTAAATGAAATCATTAGGCTTAATCTAACCTTTAATCAAAGCTGCATGGGCCTGAACCCATATGAGCATCAAGCACATCTTTTCAATGAAAACCCTCTGGGATGGTCCTCTTTTAACGGGCTGCTTATGCTGACGGCATAAGCGACAAAACATCCCTACACATAATTGAGATTCTATCAGTTATAAATATTTCTTTTTAATTATAATTATAATTATAATTTATTATAACAGAGTTACATACATTTGACAATGCCTGGGAAAACTAGCCTATTGTCTGTGTTATTTTCATCATTATTGCTTACCAAAAAAAAAGAGAGAGAGAGAAGCTCCTCAATCAGTTCAAAAATATAAGCTAAACAACAAATTGTAAACTGACCATGGGGAGCGTGGTACAACAAGGGCTGTAGTTATGGTTATTAAGCCATTCGGGATCCCAGCCAGATGTTCTGTGTTTAGCTGTATTTTTTTTTTGCTGGGTCAACGTTACCAGTCGGTCCGGGCCCGCGGTCACCCGCCGGACAGGGGTCGGCAGTCGGTCCGGGGCCCGCGGCCACCCGCCGGACAGGGGTCGACAGTCGGTCCGGGCCCGCAGTCACCCGCCGGACAGGGGTCGGCAGTCGGACCGGTGGCAGGGGCAGTAACGGTCCTCGAGCAGCCCCCCTCTCCACTGCAATCTGCCCCCCTTTCTTGCGTCTCACCTGCACCTGTCATTTTTTCTGGAGTTGCCTCTGTTACTCTCCCTTCATCTATTTTCCTCGGCTCCGGAGTTTGGCAGAAGAATTTCTTTATATTAAGTTGTCTGTCACCCGCGATATTTTTTCTTTTCTTCGGCGGCGCCATAGTTGGTTAGCTAACAAACCTTAAACATCCCAGAATGCCCGCGCTCTCAGCAGCGGCACTCGCATCGTTACTAGGCAACGAAGCAGGTTGACTCGCGTTGCGCTGCACAGAGGCGCTCCTAATGTAAATGATTCTTGATTTATGAATGAATTGATAGGCGGCTTATTTTTGGCGTATTGATTTTTTTTTTGGCCTGGCAGCAGGTCTCCTTGTCCTGGCGACCCGACAGGCCTGTACAATGGTAGGGGAAACACTGCAGTTTAATGTGGTGGAAATGTTGTTTGTGTGTGTGTGTGAGTGTGTGACCATGTTTGACAGGCAAACAGATACTGATGACGGCCCGACGTTCCAACATGGAAATTAAGATGCCTGCGTAAATATCTTCTTTAACATCACTTCTGTCATCAGTGGATATTTAGAAAATGACAAAATGTCTATAAAAATTATTTTTCCCTCCATCAGATTGTGATGATTTAACGGCTGTCATGCATGTACGGGTGTGTTCATTTGAATATAATAACCTCTCTTTTATTAAAGATAATTACGCCTAATTTCATCAGGATGTGTCATTTAAAACAAGATATCGGGGAGATGAGAAACACAGGCACAAGTATTATTGGAGTGTTTAGTGTAAGTGGGTTAGTGGGTGGAACTGGAGCGAAGCTTTCTTCATCTATCCTACTCATCATCTTATGTGATTAATGTGAAAACGTCTCAGTTTGGATACGTTCAGTCACCAAAACAACTTGGTTAGGTTCAGAAAAAGATCATACTTTAAATAACTGTTCAGTCACGTCATGTTAGATAAGTTACTGACCAAAGTACCAAAGTACATCAGTACACTTATGTTCTTAAAAATGCGTCAGTTGCGTACATTCATTTCCTCGTGTAACATAACCTCAGATTAAATCTTGATACGTCCCGACCACTTGCGACACATCAGGGGTGAGAACGGATTGCCTATTTTTTCATGTCACGTAGCTCCATAGTGGGGTGTGTACAGTGTGTCACGTTAATATGTTTCACATGCCTTCAGGAATCTGGGATGTGTATTTCTAAAAGTCTGAGTTGTCAGGTGTGTATATGTGTGAGTTGTGGCATCACCTCACCGGTGGCTGCCGTGTGTCTGACTCTGGCCACAGGTCCCACATCAGCCTTTTCATCCTGACAATAAAGAGCCACCAGCTGCCTGCACCGGCGGCTTGTTAAATGAGATCTCTTATCAAAGTACGAACAGCTGTGGGCTCTGTTTGGCAGTCCGGTCAGGTTATGAATCACCGAGTGCGGCACTCAATAGCTACCATTTAGATGTCTATCTTCTGGGGGGGAATCTGGCAGGCTCGCTCTCCTGCTTTGTTCAAAGTAAGTTTGTCTGTGTGGTTTGTGGCTGCCGAGGGAGGAACAGCAGCCATTAAAAAAACACTCATTTACATGCCATTGATTTCTGGATGGCAGTTATCCCACTTCATCTTCACTGATGGAATTTGGTCTTCAACTGCTAATAACTTGTGACCAAATTATGCCAGATTTAATTAAATCACACATTGTAGCAGCACTTTAACACATTTCAAACACTCCAGCATCAGAGAAACAGACTGTTTATCCGTTCAAGGCTTTTCTTGGTGTTTTTACAACCTTTGACCTTTCTCAAGAAAGTAAAACAGTCTACATGTCGTCCCTCTTGAATGATAAAGTCCCTGAAAGGTTGAATCAATGAAAAAGTTTTTTAAAAAGAAAGTGGCTCAATACCTCCAAAGTCCAAAACTTTCCCTCCTGTGTCTGATATTTTCTCTCTAAACAAACAGTCTGGAGAGTGAGGCTTGTTATTGCCAGCGTCCCACAGTAGCGTGCCATGCTTTCTCTCTCTCTGCTTTTATCCCTGAAACTTCCTGATTTGAGTCGACCAGCTGTTCCACATTGTTTCGTCCACATTTACCTGAAAAACTCAGAGGGTTTCCGTTTAAATTACCATCACTATGCCGAACAGCTCTGGTGCCGACTGAATTGAAGACAATTAAGTCTCCTGAGGACGCATCTGTCGCTTGTCAGTGCTTCTCACTAAAATTGTGGTCACATTGTTTGCAAGCTAATTGGTGTAAATACTGGGGGGGGGTTAGATTCATCATCCCAGGGGGAGATTTGTTTTCACAGCCGGTACAACACGCCAGCAAAGAGAAACTTAAAATCTTCATTTCTACAGCCATACATCCACCTCTGAGGCAGTTTGTTTAGCGCTGCTCTTCTCCATTTAAAGATCCTCCGTCTCCAACCAGCTGGAGGTAATGTGAAGTATTGAGCGAACAGGTGATCAGTGTCATTTGCTATTGTGAGCACTACCTGTGTGGTGGCTCTGTGGTTCATGTCTGAGAGACTGGGCGTAGGAAGACAGAGGATGATTTTGGAGGCGGTGTGTTTGATGTTTTGTTGAGATGGTTCACACGGTAAAGAAGCAGACAAAAAATAACAACAAGAGGAAGAAACAGACAGCGCTCTGAGTTTACTGATGACGTGAGTCTTTGCTGGCAGTGTTTATGGATCGAAGTGACTGGTTTGTTTGTTGTCTGTAACGAGTGGAAGATCTTTGCAGCTGCTCACCTGTTCAACTGTCTCGCCTTGGATGGAGGTGGGCTTCAGTCCAGTGTGCTGTGTGTTTGATGTGCTAATGACCACTTCTGTTGCTTTGTCCATGTTCAGCTGCAGGCAGTTATCAGTGCACCGTTATGTGGAGAGAGAAGTGGAGCTGAGTTATTGTCAACAAGTTTCATCACTTGTATTTGAAGTATGTGCTGATGGACGAAGGCCTGGCAGAGTCTTTTTACTGTGTCCAAGCCTTTATTCAAACTGAAGGAGCCCAGATTATAAAATACAGTCTTTGTTCTGCAGGAGGGGAGGAAAAGCTGCAGAGGACATTTCATCTGTTGTCAGATACTCTTAGACTCGGGACGCACCGTATGGATTCTTTTCAGGCGATACAATAATTACAGTGCCTGCTTGTCATGGCCGATACCAACAAGATAAAGTCCACTACCTTTTTATGCACACCTGACAGAAAGAAAGAGGTAGAGAGCAAAGATGAATGATTTGATATTCATCGCTGCAACAAGATTTATTGGCTGTGACGTTCTCACTCCTCTCAGAACACTTGCAGAACATGTATTGTGAGTTACAGTCTTGTTGTCTTCTTCTGAACTTGCAACAAACCGAAATCGTCCACACCGGCGACAACATGTGTGGCTCTTGTCTACATTGCGCAGCTCTACACAGGTGCAGCAGCTCTACATCGTGAGCATGGCAACAGCATTGTTGTTCTTCCTCTCTGTGTTTATTGGCTGCAAGCAAACCAACTCCAAAGGTGCATAGTATCACATACTGTGTGCAAATGCTGCAGTTGGCTTTTTTGTTATCGATAGTTTTATATCACATTTCCAGTGTGGTTCAGTCAGTTTGTTTCCAGCAGCAGCAGTTTCCATCAAACCAGCTCTGATGAACTCACTGTTCACCACCTGCTCAGCATCAAAACAGCAGACAGACGCAGCGAGAGACTCGCTGTGATGAAGAAAGTATCTCAAGCCAGATATTTTCCTCAGGATCTGGTGGAGACCAAACAAGAAGTAAAAGGAGAGTGAATATTTGAAACAAACACGACTCCAGTGTTTCTCTGTGTCAGCTGTCGTTTTTGGAAAACCTTTTGAGAAACTTTTTAAGGCAACAATAAGTCAGTTCTGTGTCTGAGTTTTGTTTTGGAGTTCCTCTGCCTCCTTATGGTCCAAAATGATTACAGAACACTTCTTACAGCTTTACCCTCTGTCACAGAGTTTCTCGGCAGTCACCTCTCTACAAGCTTATAAATATAGAAGTTAATGGCTCTGCCCATTCAGATGGCTCTGTCACTGTTTTACCAGATGTCAGTATCTACAGCGTAGCTGAGGGGCGACTCGACTCTGCAGCCATCTGTCCTCAGACAGCTGTGGCGCTGAACTCAGTGAAGCTCTGTGATTTCTCTATGCTGCTTCGTTCAGTGTCCAATAAACCAAAGCTGCCGGGCATCAAGTGCAATTCCACTGTGTGTAAACAGTTTCATCTGTTATCGCTCGGCAACAAAATGTTGTTCCAGGAGGTAAAGAATGTAGCGAGGGCAGGATTAAAAAGTTTTAGGCATGATTGTTTTCCTCTCTCAGGTTCAGCTCACACAACTTTGGCAAAGAATATGTAGGTGATGTCATCAGAGTTAGTTCGTTAGGCAGCTGCAGATAACCTTTATTTTACTAACAGGCTTTTAGTTCTAAACTAATAATGCCCTTGAATCACATTGTTTAATCAGTAGAGATCCTGTTTAGGGGAGTTCTGTTGCTCTGACATCAGGGTGTGATTCTCATCATCTGCTTCTGATTCTCATCATCTGCTTCTTTAACAGTTTGATGGCAGGTGAAATGGACTTCTAGGACGTATTTCATCCCATGGGTTTTCTTTTAAATCGCTACAGTTAGACAGAAGGGTTAACTTTTATTTTTTAGAGTGGCTTCTCTTTGCCCCCAGTTTAATAGATGTACTGTCATGTTGCTTACTACTACAGTCACTATAATTGACTCGCATCACCCGTGTTGTGTTCCCCGTGCAGTTTGCCCTCGAGCACTGCAGCTCCAGCAGTCTCAGGTGGATCCAACTTAATATTCAGGGCCTGCACAGAGCCTCTGTCAAAACTAGATTGGGTTTCTGAGTCCTATAAATACTTTATGAAACCATGTTTGCATTTACAAAGTGGAGTAAAAGGAGTGTAGGAGCGTGTGGCACAGTGACAGTTTAGAGACTTGCTGCGTTTTTCATCAGACTGAGCTGAAATTGATTTGTTAAGGCCAGCAGTGTTTGACTGACACGTCTGCGAGAGTGTATTTTGGGGGAACTCGAGGGTTCGTGGATGAAGCAGGGCTAGACTGGACATGCTCAGAATGCAAATGTGGCAGACGGACAGACAGACAGACACAAAGGCTGTGGTAGAGAGAATCAGAGGAATGAAAGACTGAGGGTTTCTGCACGCACACAAACAACCCAACCTTTAACATATTAAAGGATTTCTCCTGCTGCGAACAAAACAACCAGAGCGCTGTTTGTCCTGAAGTCAAAACAGCAAGAAAAAACCAACAGCTCTGTGTTCAGTCATACAGTATGAATTCAACCAGAGTTTATAGATGCACATAAGAGCCACTGATGAATAAATAAATCTGTTGGACACAGAGAAGTTCTTTGTGATCAAGCACTTTGATGATTCAGTCACAAACAGACATTGCCATCTTGTTACTTTTTTTTCTAAACACTTTTCTAATTGCATTTCCAGAAAATAAACAACTATGTGATCTGTTGCTGTCATGAACGCTGCAGCTAAAGACTTATTTACACTCAGTGTCAGAGGGAGGAGTGTTTCAGATGGAGGAGGAGAACACTGATGAATTTCTAGATCAAGTAGGAACTCAAAATTAGCAGAATATGTCTCATTTAAGGGTTACTCTCTCAAATAAGTGTTTAGCTTTGTATCATTGCTGTAGAGATAAACAGAGAAGAGTTGTGAGCGGAACTGAAGAGAGAAAAGAAGCCTCGAGGGTGAAGAAGCAGATCAGCTTTTCTTTGGACGTGTGACTCATTTAGGGATCAGATTTAAGAAAAGGCCACAGTTCACAGTGAGGTGAAGAGGAAACCTGCACACAATTAACCTCCGCACCACCTGAAACCTCAAAGTCTCACTGCAGCAGCACTCAGAGCCTCACCTCCATTAAAAGGCTAATACATTTTTTATTTTCCGGTACATACAAAGTCTTAATTCGCTGGTTTAGTTCATTCAAGGATCAGTCCCAAAGGAAGCGCCTGAACGTAATAAAAACGCTATCAAAGAGGAGATCCACCAAAATGAAATCTCCTCCAGATCATTTTAGGCTGCTGGAAGATGGCTGGTTATTTATTTGTGATTGTGAGATTGTATTTTCATTGATCTTTGAAAAACTTTTCTTTTCTTAACAAACCTACGCTCAGTAGAAGTCCCTGTTAAAGGTATCAGCATGTGCTTCTCCTGCAGAGCGTGAAGTCAAACAGTCAGACTCTCCTGCTGTTACTGCTGCTGCTCTCCTCACCTCACCTGGTGCTGTTTGTTCACTCTGTATGTCTGCAGTGTAACGCTAATTAATATAATGAGAGCCAATTTAGAAAAGTTCTACAAAAGGGATTTAAAATGAAGGAAAGTCACTAAAAGAATATTTGATCCCGTCGTGACTCTGTTATCTGTTCAGAGCTTCAACTGCACAAATACAAACTGCATCAACACAATATCAAAATAGAAAGTAATGTTTAATTCCCATCCACATATTTGATTTAGCGCCTCACTGATACTGATACCCATAGTGATATTTGGAAGTAACACATTCAAACACTTGTCAAAGAAAAGTAACGATGGCAGATTTTACAGTTTAATCAACAGCTTTTTCTGGATTATAATATCTAAAAAAAAGATTTCTCATATCTGCAAATATCAGGCAACATCTATACCAATACAGGTTTATCTGTCATAGGACAATATCGGCCAACACTTATATGGTTCAGCCTCTGAACTGTGAAAGGTGAAATACCAAAGATAAAGAAATAATTAGGAGGGAGAAACAGAACATTCTATGATGTAACGTGCATGAACAAACCACAAGATTCTCCAGCAGTTAATGGTACCACCATGTGTCAGCGACAGGGAAATAAGCCAAATTAAAACAAACGCTGCTGCATTTAATTCTGGTTTTGATTGTCCAGGTTGATTGAAATGTTCTTGTGTGATGGAACCTGAGGTTGAGTGGCACTGAGCTGGCCTTGACTGTAACCAGCCGACCATCCTGAGTAATCTGAGGCTAAGTGTCGGTCCTGAGAACTTCCCAACATGTCGACAGTGGGAGCTGGGATTCAAACATTGATGACCCGCTGTTCCTCCTGAGCCAAACCCATAATGATTTTATACACCATGTTTAACAGACCACTCTTTCTAGATTTGCCTTTACAACATGATCAAAATGGTTCTGCGAATACCAGTTTTCCCTGGAATGAAATTTAAATTTGAATGTGTTTGTGTTTGCAGAGGACGGTGCCCACAGGTCAGAGCAGCCTGGTGCTGCAGCCTCTGCTGTCAGATACAGAGTACAAAGTGGCCATCACTCCTGTTTACCCTGAAGGAGACGGACCGGCGGCATCACGAATGGGCCGAACACGTAAGTCATCCAATTTGATCTGAGTACAAACAAGTGAGTGCCATTCTGGTTATAGATTAAAGTAAGATGATAGAAACATGTCCAATCCCAGCGGCTGCTTTAAACTGTTATGCTGAGATAAACACTGCAATTTAACAGAAACTCGTCAGCTGTTAACTTCTTCAGGACGTCTTGTTTGCTGAACATGTTGCAGGACAGTAAGTCAGGACGAGTGGAAATGGATGGAGAGGACGTTGTCTTTCTTCTAACCAAAATAAATGAAAAAAAATGACTTCTTTATAAACTCTAAACTACGACAGAAACAAAAAGGGAGAACCTGTTAAATTAAGACCTGGTTGTAATATTGTTTGGCACCTGCAGGAAAGACAAAAAATGTCTATTTAAATACATTTTAAGATTAAAGTGAGATTGTAAATGTTATAGTCATTCAGTTGCAAATTGAGTTGTAAATGATGTTCATCCGTCTGGGAGTGTGCCGGGACTGGTTGTGCCTCCAGTTTAAAGCAATAACCTGACTGTGAAATCTATTGTAATCATTCTGGATAAGTGTCATGAAAATACTTTATAATTGCAATGACCTTCTCCCTCTCAAACTTCTGGAAACATTTTTGCAGCAGCTCCATTAACTGGCATTTAGCGCGAGGCGTTCTCAGCAGAGAGGAGCACTCTGCTCAGGTGCTTCCTGTTTCAACCCATCCTGTGTCTCTGCAGCTCATTAACTCGGGACAATTTCAGGGGAGTTGGAAGAGGTAGCAGCCTGTCTTGGTAGCTAAATGTTCAACATCCATTTTCTTAACTGTGGAGCTAAAGACAGAAATATGCGGGAAGCATTCTTTCCGCTTTTGTTGAATGTGACTGAGCGCTGCTGTGAATGCACCTTCGGAGGCTGATGATTTTCTCTGCTGCCAAGTGCATTACACAGCAAACACTCGACTTTCAGCGAGGAGGAGACGCTAAATTCAAGTCATTCATCTTTTCACACCATCCCATCACGTCTCCCTGTGCAGCGCGTTACACACATTAGCAGACGTTAATGACACTCTCCGTTTTTTAAACGACGGGGCCCCCGACACCTCGTGATGATGAATGGTTCCTGTTAGCAAGTGAGGGATGAGATGATCGCCCAAGGAGGAGCGACAGGGAATGAAGAGAAGGGAGAGTACTGGGTTTTTTAGGTTGAAGATAGATGATGTGACAAAGGGAGTCGGTGTAATCTGGGGATTTGAACCTATGAGGGATGGGGTGAACGTTGAGGGAGGCATGACAGGGAATGCAGAGAGGATGATTGGGTGTTCAGCCTCAAACTGAAGATAGATAATGTGATAAAAGAGGCAGAATAATCTGAGGGTTTGATCCACCGAGGAATGAGGTGAGACTAGAAGAGGCTTGGGTGGAATACAGAGAGGATGACTGAGTTTTCAGTGGTGAAAGACGGAATAAAATATAGATAATATATGACAGAAAAGTCACGTATGACCCGATGTGTTGTGACCAGCTTAATCTGGGGATTTGAAGCACTGAGCGATGACCAATGAGCTGATGTCTCACTCGTCTAAAAGAGGAAATGGAGGATCTGGGGATTTTTGATTTCTACAAATGTATGTGTTCATGAAGAGTGTGAAAGTGTGAGAGCTGAGATGTTTGCAGAAGGAAAAGCGGAGGAGTTTTTTGTGTTAGAATACAAATGTGAATATAGTAAGTATGATTGTGGTGTAATCTGAGGACTTGGAACCATAAAGTCAGAGCTAAATGACAATTTTCAATCACAAAAAGCCTGAGGAGATAAAAAAAACATTTTCAAAGACAAATGTTGAAAGGATTTTTGGTATTTGGGACGATGAAAGAATGTTTTTTGACAGAGGGGACGAGTATGATTGTGGGGGGTTTGAATCACTGAGGGAGATGTACAGTAGGAGGGTAAGGACACGATAATGACTGGGATTTTAATGAAGTCAGACTTTGAACTAAAATAAAATATGAATGCAGGAGAAAACTATTTGAGGACATGAACCCAAAAGATGACATTAGTTCTGTGACTGTGGTAGGTGTATGAGCTGAGGTGAAATACAGTGCAGGATGAAATGACAGAGAAGATGTAAGGAAGACTGTTACTGCTGAAAGAAAGAGGGAATTTAGCATAATGTGGGGATTTGAATCTGTAAGAGACGTAAGCACAACTGAAAGGTGATAAAGGAGGGAAAGGAAAGGATGGCAGTTATTTTAGTTGGGAGGTAAATTGCAATTCGATGATACAAGGTGTGAGTGATACGTTTGTGGCTCGAGGTAAAAGAAGTAAATCTCTGAAAACCAGGTGACATTTTGTTCATTAAAGTCGCCTCCTATATTCAAAGCTTAGTCCAGTGACTGTGAGGAATATAGGAAGTAACAGCAGCACGAGCATCATCAGGTCACTTTTCTAATGGAGATCACTGAGCTCCTTCTTCATCTTAGGCAAGAGGAGGCGGTCTGTAGTTTTTCTGTGTGTGGACTTTTGTTCTTGTCCATTTTTTTAGCCACTTGAAACAGAAATAACAAAGAAGTTAACTTTAGACTTTCTGAATAATCACTCAAAGACCTGAAGTGCTTTTAACAAGATCTGTATGACTCATCTCCTCTACCTGAGGACATGAACTTACCAATCACTGCTTGTAAGTGATGATAGGACTGAGGCTATGGCTGTCACAAGATCAGATTTTAACTACATAATTATCCTTGCCAAATAAATTCATAATAATGATATTATCACGATATCTATTGAAATGAAACATTATAAGTGGAGAGAGTCTTTCACCGTAACTTAAAGAACGTGTACAGAAAGAACAACAACCAGATGAACTCCAGTGAAGATGCCAAACATCTTCACCGGATGATTCACACAATATTATCACAGTATTATTAACACAATATTTACTTTGTTAATATCACCTTTATCATGAGTAGCGTAATATCTCAACACCTCTAATTAAAGCGTAACAAAAATTATGGGACATATTGTGATCAGGTCTTAAAGTTTGTCCTGAGAAGCATATTTATTTCCATCTCACTGCAATTTCACACCGACTCTGAGTCCTACAAGGTTTAAGAGGGAGAATAATATCTGGAGTAATATCTGTATATGTTGAAGTGATATCTGTTATTGTTCCTTTTTGGTTACACGAGTAGAACTACAGCTGTGTTATAAATGCTTCTGCTATGACAGCAGCAGATATGTTATGTTGTGGCTTTCTAAATTGTTTTCAACAAAAAGCTTGAATTCCCAAGTGCTGAAGAAAAGCCTCATTTTACCGTCTTATGAAACTGTCCCAGGAGCAGAAATCAAGAACACACTTGGGACTTCTTGTTCCTTTTGCAGATTTGTGTGCTCATTTCTTTGGCATCTCAAAGACGTGACGATGCAGCGACACTTTGTGATGTTTTAGGCTTCGCAGTAGTTGAAATTCCTACCCGCTAGCTAGCTGTGGACTTCAAATGCAGAAATTGTTCTTGAGTTCCTCAAAATATTCCGGTGCTGGTGGAGGAGTTCCGTTGGTCATTAGTAGTCTGCCCATTAAATCTCCAGTTTCTCATTAACGTAAGGCCTGAAGGGTGAAAACACAGTGCGAGGAATGACAGAAAGTGCTCAGAGCATGATAGTAATTTTCTCAGGACCAGCGAGGGGACAGAGAAGATAGATAATACAACAGAAGAGGTATAATGTGGGGATTTGAGCATACGAGAATGCAGCAGATACTGAGAGGTGGGAGTGAAGCTGAATGTAGAGAGGATGATTGGCTTTTTAATGGTGAGCGGCCGCGGAAGGTGAAGAGGGAAAATGAGGCAGAAGAGCCGGAATAATCTGAAGGTTTCAGCTCGTAAAACGGCAAACTGGATGGATACTCAGAGAGGAATGATGGAACATGGAGAGAATGACCGGAATCTTTTAGCATTTTAAATGTGCAACAGAACAGCAGCAGATTTACTCGGGGATTTGGACCTGAGAAAGTCTCGTGTTTCCTATTAACCAAAGGGATCTTCAGAAGATTCAAATCTGTGGTGTTTCAGGAGGAACAGGATGGACTGCAGAGAGGTGACGGATGTATGAGGGTTGAAAATCACACACCCCTCAAAGAAAGAGGTTTTTAAATTAATACCATCCGGCCATTATTTCCATTTTCCAGAGTTCTGTCCCAGTTGTCATCCCAGTGATAAGTCCTCTGGATTTAGTGTCTCTCTGACAGACTAATTCAACTGTAAACTCTGTAACATCAAATGGTCTTACACTTTTCACTGACTGACTGTTGAAATGTTATTAAGTGCTATCAAACTTTCACCCTCCCTCCGTTCTTCCTCATTATCTTCCTCTTGCCAACTTGGTTTCTGTCCTTCCAGTTGATGGCTGTACTTTTCTCCTTCTGCTGTGTCATGACAGATTCCTCTCATAAAGCACTTCTGACATAACAAGTTACTTTCAGAAAGTACTCTGTTCATAGATATTGATTTATTTCATTTTATCTAACTTGTGTTGTTTTTAGCATGGTCATGATGCCAAAGGTTTGTCTTTGATACTAATATCGAGTTAAATAATTAAAATGTTTGATACCTAAACGATACTGAATTGATAATCAGTTCCTAACAGATCATCCGATGAGACCAGCGACATACAGTACAAACCTTAAGACCTACAGAGTACCAAATACATATAGAGCACACGTTGCTACTAGCCCAATGCTAGCTAATCTAAACATATTATATGGAATGTTATATATTTTAATTTGCTCGTCTCTGTTTTTCTCCTCAGTTCCTCTTTCAGCTCCAAAGAACCTGCGAGTATCAGAGGAATGGTACAACCGCTTCAGGATCAGCTGGGATGTTCCGCCTTCACCCACGATGGGCTACAGGGTCGTCTACCAGCCTGTATCGGGTCAGTGACACACAGATGTTCACCTGTCTGCAGTGACTAGAAGTGACTAACAGTAATAGATGAGAGGCCACAAAGTGTCTTAAAAAAGAGAAGTTTCATTGATGAACTTTTTAGTCTTTACCCTGAAGAGAGTAAGTTTATATTCCCCAGAGATTATTCTGGAATATGAGATTTACTTTTCTTTGGTTCCTGATGGTGGCGCTGGAGGAAAAACAGGCGGACAAGATCATTAGAATTTGTCCTCAGGAGGAGTTTATGCAAAACTCATTAATTCTGTAAGAGTTGGTATAAATATCAGTTTTAATGTGTTTTTATAATTACTCACAGAAGCAAGACGTATAGATGAATCAATACTCCTCAGTTGTTCTGTTTTTTTATATGAAACTAAACATAGCGCTGTTGATATTGATTAGAAGTATTAAGTTATGTAGTTAAAGAAACTACAGACATGCACGGACATGTTTTTTGGTCATAATCTTTTATATTGTGTCATTCTCCTGCCGGTGTCACTTGCATCACAGAGTTTTCTTCCATTTGTTCCAACTCACTTGAATTGAAGCTAATGATCGTCCCTGAACTCGCTCCTCTGTGCTCCTTCCATTTGCTCCTCCTTGACGTGTCACCTCAATTATCCCGCTTCACTGCAGCCCCTGGACCGGCTCTGGAGACCTTCGTGGGAGAAGACGTGAACACCATGCTGATCGTCAACCTGCTGAGCGGGACTGAGTACAGTGTCAAGGTCATCGCCTCCTACACCACCGGATCCAGCGAGGCCCTTTCAGGACGGGCCAAGACCTGTGAGTCCTTCCTCTGTTTCCTTGATGTGGTGCTCGTTCATTCAGTCCATTAAACAGCTCTCAACTCTACTGATCACATATTCCAGCCTCAGTCTGTTTAATATAAATGCAAAATAAAAGAACTATTAACGAAACATCCAAGAAATCAAGCGACAACATAATTGCCCTCCTCCTCAGCCTGCACAATTACTCAGAGTAATAAACCATCTTCAAAGAGGTATTTTCAAACAGTCATTTAGGTTGTTGTGTGTATCTATCAAACCATCTCGTGTAACACTGATAAATCATCTAATTGCGCATTTTTTCTTCAGCTCATTCCCAAGCTGAATGTGACTCTCTCTTCCAAAGTAGCAGGTTTAAACTGGCAGAAAACAAAGAGACCTCTTTGTGAGGATAGTCATCTGTTTAAAAATTCAGAATGATGAACCCAGGTTTGTTTTATTTCAAACCTCGTTTCCCCAGTTATATTTAAAACTGCTTATCTGTATGTCTGCCAAATCAGTTTTAAACAGAACAACAAACATCTTCAGTCCTGATTCCTACAATCACTCTTAGTTCTTCTTCTGTTTGTTTCCCAGCTGCTGAATGTTGATTTCAACCTTTATTTTTACAAACCTCCGTGACAGTGACAGCTGCAGTTGGAGACACTGTTGGATGCATCTGCAAAGTGTCTTTTAGATTTTTAAGTTTTTTTTCACCAAACAGAGCAGCCAGTCAAGTACACAGAAGCTTTTAGCTGCAGTCCCAACTACTTACAAGATACCATCTTGAAAACGTTGTTATGATCGTCTGATTAAAGTTGTCAGCTGCTGCCATGTTCGTGTCACAGCTCTTTGTTCTGGACGAATGGACAGCTGGTTTACCATGAAGATGATGGATTGGATTGGGTTGGAAGTTAAACTTGCAAAGATAAAGTTGCATCACAATAAACTGTCCATCGTCCTCTTTCCATCACCTGCTCTTTATCACCTGTGTTTATGTGTATTAATACCAACAGTGAGTACAAGCAAAACGGCTGGTGTTAGAATAATACTTCAGTAAAAATATGACGTATTCTTCTCAAACACTACTTAGAGTATTTTGATGTCAGGCTTAATGGCTACAACAATGTAGAAGAAAGCTTCCAGATATTAATTCAGATTGTGCTCAGAACTCATTATGATTGAAAAATAATAAGTAGATTACATGGTGCAATGACTACTTGAGTTTGAGTGAAATTACAGCCTTGTGAAAATACTTACATAGGTGCAGATTTACTGAATAACAGAATTTTGAGTAGTTGTGATCAGACCCCTTCCACCCCCTGTTTAAAATGTTTAAAAGTCTGTGCATCTGATAATCTCCACAGCAAAAAGATAACTGTCTTCAACGGTGTTGCAAGGTTTTAATCTCGATCGCAGCAACACAAGGAACAGACAAACACGAAGAAACATCCAGACTTAAATACAAACTGAAGTAACGAGGGGATTAGGTGCAGATGGAGTAAGGTGGACTAACACAGGTGAAGGCAATTCATTGAACACCACTGATGAAGGAGATGCAGTGCAGGTGTGGAGGGAGACGCCACAAAACCTAGAAAACACGCAGAACTCTGAAATGACGTGACTATGACAAAGTCTGCGTGGCTCACATTCTGCACTCTCCACATTCTGCACTCTCCACATTCTGCACTCTCCACATTCTGCACCAGCATTCAGTGGTCATTCATTTCACTTTGTGTGACCGTGCCCTCATTCTCTAAAAAAGTATATAACATCTCCAAACTCCTCTCAGAGAGCTGGTTGTGCCAATATCTGCTTTTAGGCAATCTAACCAGCTTTAAGCAAATAAATCAACCAGACAAATTGCATAAGTGGAGGTTTCTGTTTGAACACATTATTGAAAGCTTCTGTAACAAGGGGAAACACACGACTTCTGAACGTCCACATCGTAACGAACTCTCATCAGACCGACTGACGCTGCTCTCAGATCATCTTGTTGTCAGTAACTTGATAGTGAAGAAGCAGCAAGACGCCTGCAGACATCGATATCTTGATATTCATCTGACACCTTTAATGGCAACTTCACCTAATTACAGCCCAGCCCTGGACTGAACAGTGGATGTGATAGATTTAAGTTATCTCACTGGAGACGCAGACACCTCCCGAGGCTCTGTGAGTGTCTGCCCGGGCTCAATCAATCACTGCTTCTCAAGTACAATCATCCGAGTAGAGGCCTGGATTTCCCTCTCCTGCATGATAATTAACCACTTCACCGCAGGCCGGCCTCATGGTGAAATAACCCTTTTTGAAACGGAAAGGTCTCTGGTTTGATCTCCATGACAGCCAAAGCGAGCGACAAAAAACATGTGTCCTCTTGAAGTGTCCTTGAGCAGGACGCTGAACCTCAACCCTTTCATCTGTTCTCATTTCTCTCTGGGTAAGAGCTCTCACTGCAAGTGTCAGCTTAATGCCCGAACATGAAGATTTAAATGGATCGCAGGCACATCGCTTTGCATCGGAGCCACGGTCTTCTTCTCCTGCATGACAATTAAGCACTTCTTGGTTGATTCGAAGGACGAGAGTTTTTCTTTTTAGTTGAGAAAAAGAGAAGAAGAGGAATGAAGCTGAAGAAAGGTGGACAGTTGGGTGGAGTATAATGATATGAGGCCAGTGGGATCCCAGGAGGTGAATGGAGCGTCTGTTATATTGTTCAGCAGCATGTTAATGAAGCCGACGGACCAGTAGAGCTGAGTGGACTGGTGCTTCAGTGTCACACAGCAGCTCCAGTATCACAGATGTTGGGGACAAAAAGGAGACTGACTTTCCTGTAATGCCTTTTCACAGAGCTTTTAGTTTAAATGGGGGACAATTTTATAGTTAGTGGCTGTAGTTTTTCGATGAAGCTGCTGAAGCTTTAACGTCTGCTGTCATTTAAAGATAATAAACAGGTCCAGAATGTGCGAGTCGTCAGAAATAAAGCAGTAAGCTCCAGTAGCTGCTGGTCTTGTATGTTTTTAGGTTTTGATTTTTTGCTCTGCCATGGACCAACCTTTAAAATCAACTTTTACTTCATAATGATAAATTATAGAAAAATCTGTCTTATAGTTATCTTTCACGTGTCCACATAGCTAAATAATCAAAAAAAG
Source organism: Sparus aurata (assembly GCF_900880675.1). Classification (NCBI taxonomy): domain Eukaryota; kingdom Metazoa; phylum Chordata; class Actinopteri; order Spariformes; family Sparidae; genus Sparus; species Sparus aurata. Next base: position 2,186,209 of record NC_044189.1, on the reverse strand, counting down.
GGATGTTACATGGCTGTAAAATCTAAAAAGTCTGAACACTGATCATCAGGATAGTTCTGATTTGGTTAAGTTTAGGCGACCAGAGCTTTTTGGTGAAGTTAGGAAAGGTTTCAGTCACTGTGTTCGGCGTCTGTTCTTGCCTTGTCACTTCTGCCTTTCTCTAGTAACAGAGAGCTGAATTCGCTCTCCTCAAGGTTGCTCGTCAGTAAACACTTGAGTGGAGCAGCGGGCCAACTGAAGCAGCCCATACATCCTTTTCTTTAGTATTGTTCTCCAGCTCTTTCTCGGGAATCCTGCAGGCCACCCAGGCTGGATGTGATCCAGTGTTTAGCCCCTCGTCTTTGCGTCCAGGAGGCTTCAGATGCCTCAGCTACCTCAACCGACTCCTGACAATGTGAAGGAGCAGTCGCTGCCTCCTGGGACTGTGATCTCCTGTTACTCTGGGGCAGTTTGCAGTTGAATGTGAAGCATCAGAGAAGTCTGAGGCCACTCAGCTGCTAAAAGGTGGATTGATTGTTCCGTTGGAGTTGGTTGAGGATGAGATGGAGCCTGACAGGTGGATTCATGCCATGTCAGCAGTAATGTCGATGCCGTACTGGACTGGGCGAGCTGAGACGCTCCATGAATCCCTTTGTGTCTTCCAGTTTAACCGAATAGGGAGATTTTGCATAAACATTATGCAAGGATACATTATGCATCGGGTCCACTAAAATGCAGGTTATATTTGGCTCTGCTGGAAAATGTTCAGTTTTGTCAGAGGGAATGTAAAATCTACTGTGATGTGCGAAGCCATTACTGACTCACATACACACACATGCTAATGTCTTTGAACTCAGAACAAGTGGCACTCTGAAAAACGTCGGTCAATAAAAAGTGCATACATACCATTTGCATAAATAGAATCTGTGTGGGTTTGTGCTTGTGTGCGTGTGCATGTTTGTGCATAAAGCCACACTTCTGGAGCGAAGTCAGTGAAGTTGGATTTCTCTGTCTGTAAATAACTCATGTCGTGTCCTTGAAACTAACCGGCCATATATTTCTAAATTTGTCATCTGGAACTACGATGGCGTGTGGTTTCTCAGATGTGAGCTCAGAGCAGTGTTATTATTACAGCAGCGTGTAGACAAGGAAGCAACTTCATAATGCACATTTTTAGAGTTCAGGAGAAGCTTGGAGTTTGTTTGTTTTTTTTACATCCAAACACTATTTTTGTCATCGATTTAATTATAATTTTGCCAGAGACGGTGGAATGAAGGGTGAAGATAGAAGAATATGTCAGAAACAGTGACGACGGGTCAGAAGACACCCTCAACCCTTACAATTGCCAGACACTCATACATTCGCCATTAAGACTCAAACGTTTGATGGAATAATGTTCAGACTACAGTAAAATTCAGTAACTGAATTCTAGAATCATTTTCTTTATTGTAAATGTCTTTATAAATGGTCACATGCAAACGTAACGACTGGGAAGGTGTGCTCTTCATGGAGAAACACACCATGAATGATTCCTCTGTCTCCTTCCTGCAGTGTACCTGGGGGTGACCAACCTGAACACATACCAGGTGAGGATGACCAGCTTGTGCACCCAGTGGCAGCCTCACCGACACGCCAGCGCCTACAGAGTGATCATCGAGTCGCTGCTCAGTGAGTACACAGACAGCAGCACACAATACTCTTTATTGTACATAACCCAGGAACATGCACAGGTGTTACGATGAGCAGCAATTCATCCAACTTTTTAGTGCATGCATATTTATCTTGATATTGTTCTAGCAATGATTATAATTACAACTTTGATTTATAAAGCGCCTTTCATGAGACACAGGAGAATGAGTGCTGCACAAACAGGCAAACAAACAAGATGAAATAATTAACAGCGTTAGTGTCTGCTGGGGAAACAGAGTCAGTCGAGGTGGTAGCTTGTAGTGAACAGATGGTGTTTGAGGAGTATTTTAAACATGTCCAGAGATGAAGCAGGGAGAGCAGTCCAGAAGGCCGGGGCTGCGACACTGAAGGCTCTGTTGAGAGCTACACAGTGTCCTGTGTGGGGGATGGAGAGCAGGCCAGTGTCTGAGGCCCGGAGGTTCAGGGACGGGGTGTACGGGTTAAGAAGATTGGAGAGGTTCTGAGGGGATTTGTGGGTGAAAAAGAGGATTTTGTCATTGCGACTTAATTGGGTGCCAGTGAAGGTGGAGGAGGGTTGTGGTGATGTGCTGCCAGGGCTTGGTGCAGTTGCTGATGGTTGTGAGGCAGCACCCTGATTGGTTTATTTTACGTTTCGCCCAAAATGGACTTGGACTCGTCCTCAATGCATTTGCACCATTTGCCTTCGACATCGGCTGTAGATCATTTACTCCAACAACGATCCAATAACGGCCCAATAACTCCATTACAGTCTCTCTGTTTTTGTTGTTGTGTTTGTTGTTATTGTTGTTTTTATGGCTGACCTGCATCAGAAATGTCCTCTGAGATAATGAAGATCACCTCGACCTTTACAGGGGGCAATGTATGGAAATAACATGCATACCCACCAATCCTGACTCCTCTCCACCACAGTCCTGCCTCTCAGGATTATCTGGAGGATTTTATGCTGCAGCTGACGAGGTTATCAAACGTGACTGTGCATCACTAACACCACATCAGCCACAAAGGGGGATACATTATACCGTATATGCAGCTGTGATTGTCCTCCTCACATTTTCCCATTAAACTCCAACGCTGCATATCTGCACTGGTAAAAAAGGGGGGGGGTCCTCATGCATACTGGCATGCTTTCATTAGTGGGAGTTTCAGTATGCAGCACAGAGAGAGTGTCCAATTTTCTGAATCCTTAAGCAGCCTGAGATGACAAAGATATTGTTGTATCCCGTCAGAGCCGTGCTGAAAGTCTTAAAGGTTTAGCTGTGCAATCAGACACTGAGCTGCTCTGTAGACAAGGAAAGGCTCACGGATCGCAGCCCGTCTGACATTTACATTTGCTGCGTGAGGTAAAATACCGGAAAAAAAGACAAAAGGTTGGAATTATGGCTGCCAAGTGTGTAGTGATGTGATGGTACAGGAATGACAGTAATTATGCCTTGTTGTGTCTCTTCTGAGAGGGAAGCACCAAGGTGATGAAGTTTTAGTTGCACCTGCAGCATGTTCCTCTGATTGCAAGACGATTGTTCCATAAAAACAAGAAAAACAAAACAAGTGCTTTTATTTGAGGTTGAATGTGTGTGTGGGAGTGCGAGAATCAACGACGGCTGAAGGCTGCGGTCCAGATGAGACGATGCAGATGTAACTGACAATCAAGCCCGCGTTTCTGAATGTTGTTTTCTTCTCCTGTAACTTCTGAGGTCACAGAAGTCAAGTCAGCAGCTGCATTTGTTTCTTGGCAGAAAGTCTCATGTATGATGCCGTTGTTAGATGCTGTTAGAAGTTATTTTTCTACATATTTTATCCAATTTAATACAAATTTTCTGAACAAGAGGTGCTAAAAAATACTTAAACAATTCATGTTTCCAGCCGGGTTTCAACGCTTCCACTATTGTCTGTCAAAATGAGCTTCTTTGGAGTTAATGTGGATGTGTGTAGCTGTTGAATTAATTGGTCTTTTATAAAAAAAACTAATACATCAATCAGTGTTGGTCACCTCTGATTTGTCAGAGCAAAAGTCCTGCAGCAACATTCTCAGAAACCTGGAAATACAGAGAAGACTCTCCGTATATCCTGTCAAACGTCCTCTGATTTAGAGGCCTCTTTTCATTATACTTCAGAGGCATAATTAGCAGCTATTGTTTGTTACTGTTTGGAAACAAGCCATTCAAAGTTGGCCCCTCCGGTCACTGAGAGAGCAGCACTGGTCAAGTGAGCTGGAGAGTGAACGAAGCGAGGGAGCACCGCTCGTATGAAGGTAACAAACAAACAAACAGCCCTGCAGGCAGGTGCCACACTGCTGGACTGTGTGTGAATTGATCTGGAGCCAGGCTTCATCGAGTCCACTGTTTACCTCTGCTGGGTGTGTGTGTGTGTGTGTGTGTGTGTGTGTGTGTGTGTGTGTGTTTCAACCCAACCAGTAGCTCACACAGAAAGAGTAACTGAGAGGAACAGAGACAGAGAGAATAAACCATCCAAGAAAGTTTCTACCAAATGGCATCAATCGGCCTCCATAAAAGACATCGCCTACAGTTGCAAACCAATATTATAACATTATAAGTGAGTAAATTGAGATGGATTTTGATTTGCTTTTGATTGTTTTCTCTGCTGTTAATCAAAAGTGGACTCAGCCATCCACTTCAGTTAGAACAATATTTGAAATATTACATTTATAGTTATCGTTGTTTGTGTTCACGGCCTTTAAGTGAAGCTTGAAACGGATTATTTTTATACGAGTCCACACATTATTTTTTAGGATATTCTAGCATAATATGCCTTAAAGTTTCAGTGGAGATTTTTGGTTCTGGTGGTCTGTTTTAGAGGTTTTTGTGCTGAAGTCTCTCATGCAGATGCCTCTAAAGTGTCTCTTATGATTAAACTGAAACATTAGATGGTGGAGAGGAAATTTGAGAGCTACTTCACAGTAAACCTCTGACAGCCTTTAAGAAAGTTTAACGCCGTCTTCAAGTTACCGTCTTCATTTGACTCTTGATGAAATTATTTTTTAGTATTATGTACTTTGATGTAGTCGTCTTCTCCTACTTCAGCTGTCAAAAATAACTTTTCACCAAAGTCACCTTCATAAAACAACCTTGCAATTATTGAAGTGGTATTCTCGGTTCTGATTCTCTGAAGCCAACAGGCTCGGCGCCAACAGAAATAATTGTGTTGTTTGACTGTGATAACACACTCCAACACACCAAAATAACATCAAACAACAGATGGTGCGGCCCCGATTCCACTGCACACGTCCACCATTCAGTCACCACCTCAAAGGTAAGACTGACTTTTAAAACAGCCCTCATCCACCAAAATAGGAGAGCAGTAGCTGTTATTCATCACCGTCACTCCTCCGGCAACAACACTGCCGTCATTAACGTCACATAAAAGACACATAATGTGGCAGCTTCTCCATGTTTCTTCAGGGAGCTTCGAAGTTTCTCTTCCCTCAACTCAAAAAAAGAGCTAAATGAGGACTTATGTTTGTGCAGCTGGTAAATAATTACCAGAGAAATGCGTTTGCTGCAGGAGAAAGAGAGAAATGATGAAATTACTCTGTTTTGGTATGGATGAGTGGGAAATAAAAACAGGAGGTAAAGTCGGGAGGGAAAGAGATCAATAAAGAACAGACGATGAAGAGCTGATACAGTGTTTTCACAAATCCTCCTGTAGCACAGAGAGTTGCTGTTAGATTAAACTGGAGATCAAGCCTTCATTAAAAGGTCCTGCTTATTGAAAATAATACACTCACACATATCCGGGTTGCCATAGTAAAGATAATATCTTTCTCCCACATCATTAAACTCCTGTGATTAAATCTGTTCTTTCGTATTGCCAGAAAAACGCTTGTGGCTGAGTATCCAACATTCTTAATAACCAGACTTTATTCCTTCTGTTGCATCAGATATGAAAAAGTTGGTCTTATATGGTAGTTTACAATGTCAGTGCCCAGATATCAGATATTTTGTGAAAAGTTACCTTCCACAACAGCTCCACCACTTTCCCCTCCTTTCATATTTCACGTGCTTTATTTTGTAAGTTGACTCACCTCACGTGTCATATTTTGATTCACTTCCTGTTTTTGTCTCACTTGATTTCCCCCGATTAGTTTCAGGTTCTGAAAACAGAATCAGGGGTGAAAAACAAAACGTGAGGTGTGTTCTTTGTGAGACATCCTGAAACATAACAGAGTAGTTATGTGAACAGAGCAGACACGTACAGAGAGAAACAGAAAGGCGAGGCACGTCCAGGTCATTCTGTGGAAAACACTCTGCTTCCTTCTTCTTCTTTCAAACAGGAGAGACGAGTGATAAAGTAAATTAATATTAATACAGCAGATGATTTGTGATAATGAGAATTGTCTGAAAGTCTTTGTTGCTGAGATGCTACAGTGAGATTCTGTGATCGAGGGGTGTCTGCTCTGAGCAGCAGCAGCCAGAGGAATCCCCCCCGTGGAGTCCAGACACGATGACTCTTCTGGGACAGATGAAATGATGAAGCTGGTGAATCTGCAAAGACTGGCCGCTGATTTGCAGGTGGATGGTGTGTGAATAAACTAGATGCAGGAGACAATTGTGTTTAAAAAGACAGCAGCAATATGATGAAAATGAAGGTGTGTCACGTAGCTGTCGGATAGACGTGCCGTCAGTGTGAGCAGCTGATATCTAACGATGACCGGCCATGAAGAGTGAGAGGGGTGAATGAAACGATGTAGGAGAATTGAACAAGTCTTCTTATCCTAACTTTCGCTAGAGCTCCATTCAGTTCTGTTGGGACGTTGCACACGTATCTGCACACGTACATTCACAGTATGAGTCTGTCTGGATATTGTTTTATGTTAGCAGTTTTATCATTAGCTTCAGCTGTAATAATTAACTCGGCACAGTGCTGCAGCCCTTTCTCTCATTATAATGTTCCACCTGCCCTCTGTGATAACGCTGGAAAATGCAATGCATTGGTTTTTGTGATAATACGTTTTTTTTTCTCAGAAATACATTTGACACGTTGCCAGTAGACCACCAGCATGAAGTGAACAAAAACAACAAACACATGTTGATTATTTCAGTAATTGGATTTGGTTCATCACTTACTCCTGACTGTGAAAAGTTTCATTCCGCTCAGTTTTATTTGGGCAGAGAAACCAACCGAGCTGTCAAAAGACGAGAAAACATCTCACTCCGAGAGAGAAACCTGAGTGAGTCAGTTAATGGTTCTATATTTAATGCTAATCGTCTTTATCAACAACATCTGGAACGCGCAGAGGAGTTCACAAGACCGTTTTTCTCAGAGGGAGGTCGTCTATATGACTCACTGTTGTTCGTCAGCTTACAGATCTGGATCAGAGTGTGTGCTGAATGCAGAGATTGAATGCTGTTGTGAAGCAAACAAAACAATCTGAATCTGTAAAAGTTCAGAAGTTTAAACCTCACAGACTGGAGAATCCCTGCAGCCTTCTCTCTGACCAGAGTACATTCAGCCTCAGTCGCACCAAATAATTCAAGTAATTAACAGGTATTTTTTGATAAGAAGCTGCAGGAAATGTCTGTGAATGCTGTGACATATTTACACATCCACTGCACTGTTCCTTCTCTGTATGTACAATTACACATTTCCCCACAGTGCAAATACGACATCAGTGTGAAAACGGCGTCCTTTCCTGAATGATAACAAGGCGATGTTTGTATTCTCACCACAGATGGTCAGAAACAGGAGACGAAGCTGGGCGGAGGAGCCAGCAGACACTGTTTCAACAACCTGAAGCCCAACACGCAGTATAAGATAAGTGTGTATGCTCAGCTGCTGGACGGGACTGAAGGACCTGCAGTCACGGCTACTGAAAAGACGTGTAAGTACACAGTCACAGTTACACCTTCAAACACTGACAGAAATACAAATATTGAACATCCTAAAACACAAAGTGTTGTAGATGAAGCATTTTATATGTTTTCAGAAGTTTATGTAGTCAACTGCTGCTGAGATATTTGGCTTTTTCAGACCACCTGCTGTGTTTTGTCTGATTCAAACAGTCGGTGACAGCAAGTAGTACTTTTGTCCAGTTGTGTGTAGGAAGAGCTCCTGTCATCGTAAAGCCTACTCAAATCCATCTCTAACAACTGAAGATGTGCAGATTGTGGGCCGCCTTTGCTGTTTTTAGGATTATCTGAGTCTGAAAACATCTCGGAGACGTTGTAGTGCCAAAATGCAGATGAACACATACACACACATCGTGGTTGTGATACACAAACACACTCATGACACACTTTACCTCCTCCATATAATGTGCCAAACTCCCATTTAAATGCCCCCATACATGTGTCACAATAACAATACAGCAGAGACACACACAGTCAAAGAGGAACTGCTGTCAGCTGTCATGGTGTATAAAAGAAGCCCACCACAGGCTGGGAGGACGACCACGTCATCTCCAGCATAAAACATCTTTTATTCTCGTGGGAGTGACGAGAGCTGAATCCTCGTCCTTCCTTTCAGAATGAGACGTTTGTTCTGCAGCGGCAGCCCCGAACGCTAATCAAGACCTACTGTCAGGGGACGAGAGGGGAGGCAGGGGGGACGAGGGGAGGCAGGGGAGGAGAGGGGAGGAGAGGGGAGGCAGGGGAGGAGAGGAGAGGGGAGGCAGGAGAGGGGAGGAGAGGGAGGAGAGAGGAGGAGAGGGAGGCAGGGGAGGAGAGAGGAGGAGAGGGAAGGAGAGGGAGGCAGGGGAGGCAGGAGAGGGGAGGCAGGGGAGGAGAGAGGAGGAGAGGGAAGGAGAGGGGGAGGCAGGGGGAGGCAGGGGGAGAGAGGGGAGGCAGGGGAGGAGGCAGGGAGGAGGGGAGGAGATGGGCAGGGGCAGGGGAGGAGAGGGGAGGAGGGAGGAGAGAGGCAGGAGGAGGGGGAGGCCGGGAGGAGAGGAGAGGCAGGGGAGGAGAGGGAGGGCAGGGGGGAGGAGAGGGAGGCAGGGGACGAGAGGGGAGGGCAGGGGAGGAGAGGGGAGGGGAGGGGGGAGGAGAGGGGAGGCAGGGGAGGAGAGGGGAGGCAGGGGACGAGAGGGGAGGAGAGGGGAGGCAGGAGAGGAGAGGGGAGGCAGGGGAGGAGAGGGAAGGAGAGGGGAGGAGAGGGGAGGCAGGGGAGAAGATGGGAGGAGAGGGGAGGAGAGGGGAGGCAGGGGAGGAGAGGGGAGGCAGGGGAGGAGAGAGGACAAGAGGAGAGGAGAGGGGACGAGAGGGGAGGCAGGGAGGAGAGGGGAGGCAGGGGAGGAGATGGGAGGCAGGGGACGAGAGGGGAGGCAGGGGAGGAGATGGGAGGAGAGGGGAGGCTGGGGAGGAGAGGGGAGGCAGGGGTGGAGATGGGAGGCAGGGGAGGAGAGAGGACAAGAGGGGAGGAGAGGGGAGGCAGGGGAGGGGAGGAGAGAGGACAAGAGAGGAGGAGAGGGGAGGCAGGGGTGGAGATGGGAGGCAGGGGAGGAGAGGGGAGGCAGGGGAGGAGAGAGGACAAGAGGGGAGGAGAGGGAAGGCAGGGGAGGAGAGGGGAGGCAGGGGAGGAGAGGGGAGGAGAGGAGAGGGAGGCCGGGGAGGAGAGAGGACAAGAGAGGAGGAGAGGGGAGGCAGGGGTGGAGATGGGAGGCAGGGGAGGAGAGGGGAGGAGAGGGGAGGAGAGAGGACAAGAGAGGAGGAGAGGGGAGGCAGGGGTGGAGATGGGAGGCAGGGGAGGAGAGGGGAGGCAGGGGAGGAGAGGGGACGAGAGGGAAGGCAGGGGAGTAGAGGGGAGGCTGGGGAGGAGAGGGGAGGAAGAGGGGGGAGGAAGGGGAGGAGAGGGGAGGAGAGGGGAGGCAGGGGAGGCAGGGGAGGAGAGGGGAGGCAGGGGAGGAGAGGGAGGCAGGGGAGGAGAGGGGAGGCAGGGGAGGAGAGGGGACAAGAGAGGAGGAGAGGGGAGGCAGGTGAGGAGAGGGGAGGCAGGGGAGGAGAGGGGACGAGAGGGAAGGCAGGGGAGTAGAGGGGAGGCTGGGGAGGAGAGGGGAGGAGAGGGGAGGCAGGGGAGGAGAGGGGAGGAGAGGGGAGGCAGGGGAGGCTGGGGAGGAGAGGGGAGGCAGGGGAGGAGAGGGGAGGCAGGGGAGGCTGGGGAGGAGAGGGGAGGCAGGGGAGGAGAGGGGAGGCAGGGGAGGCTGGGAGGCAGGGGAGGAGAGGGGAGGGCAGTTTGTTTGTTTGTTTGTTTCTTTTTCAGTGTGTTGTGAAATCTATCAGGGTTAAAAGGTAAATTTACCCTGCTTTTTTTTTACAGATATCTCACTCGTCGTAACCATTTTCCTTTTAGTTTTTATTTACTGGCTTCAACGTGTAGATGAAGACTCCTCCAGTTGAACCCACCGCACAGTTTCTTTCACTTCTAACTCTTCATTCTGTGAGCTGTCAAAGTATAAAGTGTGATATGGTTCTACAGTATGAGACTGACTTAAATCAGTTTTACTGACTTCACTTCTGGTGGCCGTATAAGATATCAGGTTGATATGAGCATCTGATGTTTTTGATCACTGATATGTTGCCAATTTACATTTTCTTTATGTTGCAACTTTCCTGCAGTTTAATTTTGAATTTTCAGTCAGCAAGTCTGAGCACGCTCTTAACGTGGTTTGCTCACAAATCTGAACTTGATTTAGTTTGAAGTTTTATAAAGCGGCTGCTGAGCCAGGCTGTGCTGCAGTAAGACACTGTGAATCAACTATTTGAAAAACAGAGATAATCTTGCTGTGAGCTGTGTAGAAAGTTAATGCACTGCTCTATCTTAACTGGATCTGTACTTAGAAGACATCACATCGACACAGAAGTTTCAAAATAAAACTGAAAACTGTGTGTTGATTTTATTGTTTACACTGAAATGGATTAGAAGTGGGTGAAAGAGATAAAACCCACTATTCTGGACAAACTCTATTTACAGAGCAGAGTTAAAATATATATCATGAAATGATACATTCTCTGGATAATCAAGTAATATTATTCAGGATAAAATAAGCAGACTAAGTACATTATTAAGTAAGTTGGTCACGAGGGAAGGTGGGTACCTTTTATGTTTTTCACATCAGCTTGCTCCCCTTTATATACAGCAGCTAACGAAGACAGAACTTTCACCTAAATCCATCGTTATGAAATGCTGTATGTGAAGCGCTCTGTGTCTCTTTGGATGCAGCTTGTTGTTTCTGTGTACATCGGTTTGTTCTCAGAATTCACCCGCAGAGACTTGAGACGTTCTTTCAGCTTCATAACAAGTCAGAGTTGTTATATCTCAGCTTGGTGTTGTATTTAAAGGTGTTGATTAATTTGTAAAGTCTGGACTTCACTGCCAGGCAATTACAACACAAGTTTGACAAAAATCATAGCGGGCACAACCTTGCCTGTGATGGATTACCTTTCAGGAACGAATTTGGAGTCAACGCAAGTTCATTTTTGTAGCACGATGAAATTAATGAAGTGAGGACAAAGAAATAAAGCGGAAGGCAAGAGAAAAGAGAGAGATGTCAGGCTGGAGAAGTGGAAGCACACAGAGATAAAAGAAAGGAGGGATAAAGGAAGAATGTTTCTTCCCCTGAGCAGGTATTTGTTTGCTTGAAGCGGCTCCGCTGCGTTCTGTAGCTCTGCAGCGAGCCTCCACGGTGATTTATTGTTTTGTTTTGATGCAAATGAAAGCCAGAGCCTTGTCTTCAAATGACTATCCCCATCGCTGCAGGCGGCCGCTGCTGAACGCTCCCTACCTGCCGTCTCAAGTAATTCACAGCTTCAGGTAGCTGATTTACTGCCTAAACACCATCGAATGGATAAACTGTGTGTGTGTTGTGTGTGTTTGGGAGGGGGTAAGTATTCTCACCCCCCTCCCACTCAGAGTAAAGGTAAAGAGTTGAAAGCCGAGACAGCGGGAGTTTGATTTAAACCGCCGCTGCAGACGCTGTGATGAATCCAGCAAATTATACAGGAGCTGAAATCACAGAGCTGAATGTAGTTATTTCACACATTCTGTATGTTGTGTGTGTGTGTGTGTGTGTGTGTGTGTGTGTGTGTGTGTGTGGGCTGTCTGAGGCTCGGCGCTGTCTTCAGTCGGTTTGAGGGGAATTTTAATTTTAGGATCATATAGCGTGTGGTGATTACTTTATGATGAGTGTTTTCATGAGTGCAGGTTTTTATGTCTGCACGTGTGTCTTGTGTGTTCTCTCTGTACAGTACCCGTTCCAACCCCGGCACCGACCAAGCCCCCCACCACCACGCCGTTACCCACAATTCCTCCTGCCAAGGAAGGTAAGAGCTGCTTTTACTGCTAGAGATAAAAATCACACTTCAAAAGTCACAAAGTGGTGTTTGTCTTTGAGGATAATCTTGGCAAACAAAACCGGTAAGAATCATAAACTTGTTTTTGACACGGGTGATTTTCAGCGATACTCCAAAATCCATTTAAAAAATCCCACCGAGGGAACCAGGATGGTGCTAAATTCTGGATTACCTCATGAACATAAAGCTGTTGCTAGTTCAACATGCTCACATGACAGTAGAGCCATTAAAACTGGAGAGTCTTAGAATACCATATATCTATCAGACAGCTTCTATACACATGATAGTTCTGACATGAGCAGGAGATTAAATCATCTGTGTGATGTGAGATCAGTTTTCCTGACAGCTTCAGATCTGAGACTGATGTAGCTGTTGTCTCTGACACAGCAGCTAAGATTAGTTCACTGTCCACCCACAGAAAGTGACATGTTATTTGTTGACGGGAGGAGTTTGAGGTGTGTGCAGACGACAGTTTAGTGTCAGTGTACAGTGATACTGTACAATCAGAGTAGTAAAGCTTTAGCTGTTCACCTCCCACACAGTGAAGTGTCTTAAACACACACACACAATTCTAACACATGAAAGTAGGCGCAAAGACGTCTAAATATGGTGGAGAAAGGACCGATAATTTTCACTTCTGAGTGAACATATAATTACAGAGATAAATCTTCAACAGAAGGGTAAATAACCGTCTCCAGATTAAACCTGGTGAGTGTTGGATCTGTTACACAAACACGTGATTCACATTCTTTGCAGCGTTACTTAAGAAGATGAAGTACCAACGTGTACAGCTCACCTGTCTGTATCTCAGCAACATGCTGCTGATGTTCCTGCTCTGACTGTAGAGGGGATATTTCAAATCACTCAGCAAGAGAAGCCCCAGTTTTCAATTAGACTTCATGTTCATAAGATACTTTCATGAATGAAGGTGATGGTGCTCAACAAACAGCCCAACTTAAAGAGACCTGAGAGAGTGTGCAGCTCCGCACTGGCTTCAGTCAGATAAATTCCTTCCAACTGCATGATGTCAAAGCACCAGTTCCCCCCAAATGTTAATGTACTCATTATCTTGTCGGCCTCCATGTTGATAGAAAGTCAGGAAGTTAAAACATTTCTGGATCTTCACAACAAAAAAAGCTTTGCAGCACTCTCCCAAACAACAGAAGTAGCTGCACATCGAGGGTCGAAGCGAATATGAGTTCTGTCAAAGTTATCAACAGATTACCCAAATGCATTATTACCGTATTGACTCGAATATAGGACGAGGTTTTTTTTCGATGAAAATTATGTGAAAGAGTGGGGTCGTCTTATAATCGGAGTCTAAGCGTTGACACATGCTGATAGTTGTCTGGGTCGCTACACGACCGCAACGGCAGAGGGCGCCAGCTTATTGTAGAGACGTCACTGACACTGGCTGGGTTATCTGTCAATCACAGCAGAGAGTGGGGCAAGTTAACAGACATCTGAGGCGGAGCTATGATGCTGATTTTAAGATAATGGTGATCAATGAAGCGGAGGTGCCAAACAACTGTCAGCCAGCCAAGAAACCTGATGGCGGGTCCAAAAAGATCGTCTGAAAACGCTAACAGTAAGAGAAAAGCTTATCGTGGTCGCTAAGCAGCCGCTTCCAAGAGACTGACAGGAGGGTATGTGAGTTTCTTACTGAGAAACAAATTTTGGTTATCAGAGTCTTTTTCTGAAGATTAGTCTTGAAAAGAGGGGTCGTCTTATAATCAGGGTCGTCCTATATTCGGGTCAATATGGTAGTTAGAATAGAAGCTGATGTCCAAGTCTAAAATCCAATAATCCAAAACAAAAGGAAGGCAAACAAGCACTTTTTTGCCTGCGGATGACTCCTGTGAGAAACTAAACTAAGTACTAAACAAACATAAAGTCAAGTCAACCTACACAGGACACACAGACAAACCAACAGAGAGTGACAGGCTTCATTACACTGGACTGATCATCTGATAGAACACAGTGTACACAGAAAAAAGGGGCAGGAAAACAGACAAAGACAGGAAGTGAATAAAATAAAATGTGACACATGAGGATACACTTTAACATGAAACAGGAAGTCACAAAACTAAAACCCAAAAAAAACAGGTAGAACAGTCGGGTTCAGAAAGTGACCACACTCGTCCTTTAACTACCTTCCTGTCAGCAGGGGGCGCCAAAAGTACTGAAAAAGAAAATCTCACAAGATCAATATTAGTGTCTTAGTGAGTTTATGAGTGAGTAATAAGTGTCACGTAGAATAATTAAGATATAGATTTTCTGTTGCTGAGGTGACTTGTTCCTTCCTTTTTTAAGCTATAAGCAGAAATCAGTCGAGTAAATCTAGTTGGCATGGTGACGCATTTCAGTGTATTGGATTTGTTTTCTACTTTGAACATAATTCAGCCTTAAAACGTTGTTGTTATTAGTGCCCAGTGTGTAGACGGGACGCTTGATTAATGCAAGCCGCAGAGAAGGATTTCATTAAGTAAGAAAGTGAGTTTGTTTTTCGACTTTGTTGGTTTATTAAGTAAACAGAGCGGATGACAGAATTAAAGCTGTCTGCAGATCAATGAGCCACAGCTGACTCGTAAATGTGATTTTATTGGAGGAGAAACGGAAGTGATTGGAATAATTGGCGGAGAGTGACGGAGGCGACTTTAATGAGTTTACCACCTTTTCAATCGTTCACCGACGGGGACTTCTTCAGATCTAATCAATCACCGAGAAGCTGATTCACTTGTATTATTCCTGAGTCATCCATCAAAATCAAGGCAAAGTTTTTTTAATGGAACAGAATAAACACAGACGTGACAGCAGAGTTAGGAAACTAGTGAAACAAAGACAATAAATGTATGTATTTATTCATGATAAATGTCTCTTAAAACCATCAACAAACAGCTGGAATGATGTTCCAACATCAGTGTACTGAAGCAGAAGTTAATATTTATATCTCAGTCTCTTGAGCGTATTCAACAATCAGTTAAAGCCTCACAGAACCATCAGGAATGCATCAGAAAGATGTCTGGTAAGAAATATGACTTAACACCATATCAAGTTATGTAATAAGTAACAACAGTCTGAGAATAAGAAGAAAAGAGATTTAAAGCAACATAACATGTCACTGTCTTCTTCCTGTTCTCCATCTCGCCCCCTACATTATTTTTATCCGTCCTGTATCTCTTTTTTCCTTCTTCTGTCTTCTCGTCTTTGTGGAAAAACAAAACAAGCAAAAACATAAACTTTTCTTCGGTCGTCTCTCTCCTCAGATTCTGTTTGTCCTCACCACAGTTCTTCTTCTCTCTCCATCCAGTCTGTAAGGCGGCCAAAGCCGACCTGGTCTTCCTGATTGACGGCTCCTGGAGTATCGGTGATGACAACTTCCTGAAGATCATCCGCTTCCTGTACAGCACCACCGGAGCTCTGGACCGGATCGGCCCAGACGGCACACAGGTACCACAGAAGAGAGGGCAGGATATCGTCCTTTTTCTTGGGACTCTTCTGCATTCTTGACACTTTGTGTCTGCCAGCTCTCCCACCACACTGTTTGATTGGCAGGTTATTGACAGGGAGGGACAGAGCGGAAATACCAGAAAACAGACACTGAACAACCAGAGACAGAGACGTGGAAGTCTATCTGCTGCACGGTTAAAGCCCTTAGATGAAGTTTTCCTGAGGCACAACAACGTACTGCTGTGTTAGGACAGACAGAGCAAGGAGACAAAAGAGAACATAACTGGCGTTTTTTTCCACTTTTTGATACTTTTAAAATTACAGTTGGACGTGTCCATTGTAGCAGAAAAAAATGAGATAAGATAAGAATGTATTGATCCTTTCACAGGGAAATTCAATTGTTACAACAGTTCAGGAATCAGTAACTGGGGAGAAAAGGTGATTAAATGATGGGTGAAGGTAAAAAATAAAACGCAGACTATGTATACTAAATAATTTAGTGCTTTATATTAAAGTCCTCATGATAAGCTTTAGGTAAGACTGTAGATAATAAGACCTTTATAAGCCTTTATATGATGCTAATTATGTCTTAACAAGGTTTTATGAATATCGATAATCCGATAAAGGCACAAAAATACAAGAAACTAATAAGTCGTTGCTTCAGATCAGGTAGCTGTAAAAAAGCACAGTTAACTGTAAATTAATGCACAATAAAATATGTATTTATGATAATGCATGTTAACAATGACATAACTGTTACTTAATTAATAAATGTGCATCAATGATTGTGTCTGTTATCCTATTATGAGAGTAATAATATAAACTCACATGTTATTAATGTTCTGAAGCTGTCTGTAAAGAGTACAACAAGTTTCTTAGTGCCCACTTAGATGGTCTTAGCTCCTAATAATGTTAATAGACATCTTATAATGACTTCTACGACCTAATTACCTGTTAAGTAACATAAATTATCAGGATGTGAAGTCCCCTCTCTAGAGTCAGTGTGTAGTTTGTCCTTTCTGGGATACTGTAGAAACATGGAGGTGCAACACGCTGAACTGCAGATATAAAACTCTGATTTGAAGGTTACAAAAACACAATGATTCTGAATATTATATTGGATTTGTACTTAGAGATCCCCCTGAATTCTACACACTGGACCTTTAAACTAAACACGGTGTAAAGATCTGCACATTTGTGTCCCCTTGTTGTCTGACAGGTGGCCATCGTCCAGTTCAGCGACGACGCCCGGACTGAGTTCAAACTGAACTCGTACAACGACAAGGAGCGACTGCTGGACGCCATCAACAAGATCTCCTACAAGGGAGGAAACACCAAGACAGGCGAGTCCACAGCAGACAGCATGAGGAGAAGTTTGAATCGTCCCTGATGTGTTCTGGTAAACTCACTGCAACACAGAAACGACTGTGTTCAGGTTCTGTGACTGCAGCTGATTAAATCCAGCTGCCCAGAGGAAATAACGTCTGAATCCAAGGAAGACGCCTGTGTGAGACCAATCAGTCAGAACTTCCTAATAACATAGTCGATACTAATTGAGCAGCAGGCAAACACAAACAGATTAAATGTGTACGTCTGTTTTCCTGTGTCAATACGTGTGTGTGCAAGTCAAACACCTGCACTTTCTTTTCCTTGTGAACATGCGTCTTCATCCGTACATTAATGTCAAACATACTTACCTAAGAATCGCTGCATGTTTGAGTTAATACCCACAATCTGCTCCGTGTTTAAGGGCTCACAGGCCTGTATTTTAGGAGTGCGTGTAATGATAGGATGTGGGCGAGCAGGGAGACGTGCAGTCATTAATCAGTGTTTACAAAGCTGCGCAGCCAGTTTGTCCTGCAGGGACGAAGCTGCAGAGAACTGATTTGTAACAGCATCACTGCTGGGGAGGAATTCTCCCACAGCGACTGTCACACTGTAAAACACTAATCCTCCTTTTCTATCAAGGAGGCAGCAGTTTGGGGAGTTTAAGAGCACTCAGACACCTCAGTCTGCACGCTGCAATTAACGATCCGCTTCCCGGAGCTCCCACAGGCCTGAGGAGCATTTCATTATTGGATCTATTTATTGAAATGTAACATGTGGCAGCTCAGTGGGCCAGCATGCATCAAACATGACATCCTGAAGAAAACCCTGGGATCACTTTAGGAGAAGGAATTGAAACTCACAATATAGATATTTAAAATATTGATAAAGTTCTAATACAAACTCATAAATAGGTATTTTTTCCATACGTGAATAAACAAGCTGTTTGAAGCTAGAAAGGTGGCAGGGTCCGCCACAGGTAAGCAAAGTAAAACAGTATTAATTGTGTTGTTCTTTAAAGTCAGTTTGTTTATTCAGTCATGAAAACAAAGAGTGTTTGTTTAGTTTGTGTGGGATTTTAATCTTCTCATTAAAATGTCTTTGTTAAAAGAAATTTAAAAACAGCCAACAGAAGTTCCCAGTGCCTAGGGTGACATCTTTAACGTTAAACGTCTTGTTTTTATCGATAATTATTCTTTATTAATTGTTTGTGTCTTGACAACAGACATCAGTGTGCATCTATACTGTAACCTGCATCATTCCTTACATCTGTGCCACAGAGCAAACAGTACAATGAAGGACAAGCAGAGCGTCTAATAAAGGAAAAACAAGCAAGAAACAGCAACTGAAAGATCTTGAATTGACCCCAAAGTTTACTTTCTAGTTTATTTTTAATCTTCTCTGCTCTTTACCATGTCAGAATGTATTTCTGTCTCGCACCTATCCGTCTCTGATGGAGGTGGGATCAACATTGATATCAATCATTTGCTGTAATACTTCCAGAATGATGCTGTGATCACATTTAGCAAAACGTGTTGAACTATCTGTGCTGCCGTACCTCACAGTCTTGCAAACTGATTGGATGATGGGTTTGATTGACAATTCCATCTGCCCAATCAGGTCGAGCCATCCAACACGTGAAGGAGAACATCTTCACAGCAGCGGCGGGACTCAGGAGGGGAATCCCCAACGTCCTCGTGGTCCTGACCGACGGCCGATCTCAGGACGACGTCAACAAGGTCTCTAAGGAGATGCAGATGGCAGGTCAGAGATGTGCTGCTGATGGTTCCATGGTTTGATGGTGAAGCTTTGAAAAAGGTCCCAGACTGCCAGTTTCAGGCTTGTTTGGCCTGTTTGGTTTCGTTCCATAGCTCTGCAGTACATTTGTTTTTAATTACTAAATATTGTCCTTACTCATAATGCAGTTTTTGATATAGATGACACGTATAACACAGTAAACACGTCTTAGTTTCTTACGTGCCATGTTATGTTCACGTTCTCCCTCCGGTTGTTTCCATGTTGAAGACAAACGTTTCTTCCCTCTCTGTCGTCCTGTAAAGGTTACATCGTGTTTGCGCTCGGCTTCGCTGATGCCGACTACGGTGAGCTGGTGAGCATCGCCAGTAAACCCAGCGACAGACACGTCTTCTTCGTGGACGACCTGGACGCCTTCAAGAAGATCGAAGAGAAGCTGGTGACCTTTGTGTGTGAAGCAGCCACGGCCAGTGAGTAACCAGCGCTCATCAAACAACACAGCAGCTTGTGTTAACATGACTGTGGTGCATTAACACACCTTTTCTTTGTTTCCCAGCTTGTCCATCTGTGCCGATGAGCGGCAGCACAACACCAGGTAAAAGATCAAGCATGCTGTTTACTGAAGTGTGTCTTTAGTATGTCAATCCTTAAATTATGGATGAACAGAAACAAGGGGAGCAGCAGAGTTACCTCAGAGAGAAACACTGGTATATAAATCTACTGTGAGTCTCGTGGCCCTTTCCATGTGTTCACACAGTAAAAAGTGAGAGCATAGTCCAATAACAATGTAACATATTTAGATTATTTGTGTCTGCATCAAATTCTCCCGACTCAAAACTACCAGCCACCTAAATACATCACACCTGATTAGCTAACATGGAAATCCCTCCAGTATTTTTTGTGTAATCCTGCGAACAAACCAATCAGAGAGCGATCTCAGAAGCTTTGATAGCCTGCTGTGATGCATTTATGATGATGTCACAGTTACAGTTCTGAGCTTCAATCTCAGATGAATGATTAGTCGACGATCACAGTGTCGACTGGCTGGTTTGTTAGTGATATTCTGTGAAAACTCAACTGTCCACGATGATTTAATGTATTAAATCATCAGTTCGTCTCAGCCGTACTTTTGTGAAGTTGAACTCTTCCCATCTGTTGTCAGGTTTCCGTATGATGGAGCTGTTCGGGCTGGTGGAGAATCGGTACAACAGCGTCTCTGGTGTTTCCATGGTACCCGGCACCTTCAACACCTTCCCCTGTTTCCACCTGCACAGTGACGCTTTCCTCGCACAGCCAACCAAGTACGCACACAAATTCACATTTCTTAACGCAATGTTTCACACTGTTATAGCTAACAGCTGCCTGAATGTTACAGACATCATCGTGTGTTGTTCAGGATAAGATGAAAGAGAAGCTCTGATATCTCTAGCTGACTACTGACTGTGTCCACAATCCATAAATAGAGATCAGAAGGCTTCACAATATCTCCCCGG
Organism: Sparus aurata; assembly: GCF_900880675.1. Classification (NCBI taxonomy): domain Eukaryota; kingdom Metazoa; phylum Chordata; class Actinopteri; order Spariformes; family Sparidae; genus Sparus; species Sparus aurata. The sequence goes on along the minus strand of NC_044189.1, from coordinate 2,166,237 downwards.
GTCTGATGTTTGTGTTGTGGCTCACAGGTACCTCCACCCTGAAGGGCTGCCCTCTGACTACACCATCACCCTGCTGTTCCGGCTGCTGCCCGACACTCCAGAGGAGCCCTTCGCCCTCTGGGAGATCCTCAACAAGAACAACGAGCCGCTGGTGGGAGTCATCCTGGACAGTGAGTCTGAGAGCACAAACAAATCAATGTGAACTCATTCATGTGTCTCTGTTGTTTAGATCTATAAATACAAACCCATCTGAATCATGAGCTCAACAGCAGGACGCTCGCTGTGAGTCAAGAGAAACTCACGTAGAATCTGTCTGTTACTGACTTCCATCACACAGAAGGACGCTTTAATGGAAAGATTTCTGTACCCCTTTAGGTGCGTTTGATAAAAGTGTAAATGTGAGGACTGATCTGTGTGAGTGTCATTTTTCTGTCTTCCTGCAGATGGAGGAAAAACTCTGACTTTCTTCAACAACGACTACAAAGGAGAGTTCCAGACGGTCACCTTCGAAGGGCCGGAGATCAAAAAACTTTTCTACGGCAGCTTCCATAAGGTGAGATTCATTCCTTTCCTGGTCCGTCTCACTGACTGACTGACTGCTGACATACTGACTTCTGACATACTGACTGTCTGATCGTCTGTCAGAGTGATTGACGGACTTGATTGATTTATACTTCAGCCGGTGTGAGACTTACATGAGGCCGTGACGAGTGCTGATAGCTGCTTTTTCTGAAGTCTGCTCTGTCAGTCGACAACAAACACAAACTCTGTTATAACAAAAGTACCGGTTGTCAGCTTATGTGCGAGGGACAGTATGGTTTAGTCTAAATAAATAATAGTTATAAATATAAAATAAATAATTAGCTGCTGGCTGACTCCCTCCACCCAGCCGGCAGAATAAATATTGCTGTACGTTTCTGTAAACCACAAATATGTTGACATTTTCCAGTTTAGTTTATGCTGCAACTTTATATTTGTTTAGGTTCAGTTTTCAATCTTTTGTCGCAACACCGCTGTGCTTATGGTCCAAAAACTGCTCGGTTAGAATTAAGAAATTGTTGTAACTTAAAGGATCATTTTCAATGAGAAGTGAACCAAAATAAACAAAAAACAATCTTTGTTTTCTAGACTGAATAAACAAACTGAACACAATTTTTCTAGCTTCAAACAGTGTTCTGGGTCCTTGTTGTCCTCTGAGAACAGCTTGTTTGCCTTGTTTTACCTCATTAATATTGTAAATAATGACAGATTCTGATTTTTAATTTATTCTTTGTTATTACCTAGTGCCCCTTTAAAAAGACCTGAAGTCAAATTAAAAATATATGCAGTGATTTGACTCTTACTAATGTGGAAACATGGTGTTGAACAGTGGCTGAGCAGTCTTCTCCTTTATCTATGTATCAGCGATAGACACATCATTGATAACATGTTCAATAGTTTCCTGTGTGTGAGTGTTCAGCCAACGAGGCCGATGGTGCAGAATAATTTGGACCTTTTCATGTCCTGATTGTGTACATGCTGCGGCTGTGGTCGGTGCTTTAACTGGGCCGGTAGTGACCAGAACACAGTGATGCAGCACACCAAAGCGCTGCCTGTCTTCTGTCGGCGTATATAACCTGTCTGGCTGTGAGGACAGAATGTGCTGCACCTTGGCACAGCGCTCACAATCTGTAGACATCGTTTCAGCATCAGTTCTATTTTATTCACGTGCCACGAGCAAAATCTGGCATGAAAACGCAGTCAGCTCATTGACTAATCGGTTGTAAAACTGACCTGTGAACAGACTTTTCACCTGCCTCACTCGTGTTTTCTGTTGACTTGTTGATTTATTTACTCAGTTGTCCCTTCCTTTCTTTCCCGTCCTCCTTCCTTCACCGCCCCCATGTCTCCCTCTCCTCAGAGCTCTCTGCTGAGCAGTGAGATGGTAGTTGGAATCCTGACAGGCTGACTGTATTTGAGTCATGCCCTGAGCCTGAACCTGCTCACAGTCATGTTGTGTTAGTGTCAGTGTGTCAGCGCTGAGGGACTCACTGACTGATCTGCAGTCACTTGTGTCTGCTTGCTGTCAGCAGAGCTTATGCTGCTTACCTTTTCACCTTTTGTTCTGCAAGCTGTGTGTGTGAGTGCGACTGCATACATAGTGGGTTTTATAATCCCCGAGGACCAACACCTGCAGCGGTGAACTGAAGAGTCTGTGTGACATTCGTACAGGTTTATGTGATTATGGACCGGAGGACATCCCTCCCCGTAGAAACACCGACTGTGGTGATTGTCATGTTTTAACTTTAAAAGGTCGAATGGTCCCCGCTGGGTTACTAAAGTTCACTTCTTCCTCAGCTTTCATATTTTTTAGATAAACTCTGAATCTCTCTGGCTGTCAGATTTCTTTAATTCCTGAAAAGCTGACTGCTCGGAAAGAAGACATCAGTGTATAAATTTCCTTTAGTGAGGTTGTCAGACTGATAGAGCAGTGCTGCCTCACACTTCACACGCTCCACAGGATTTATATTACAGCTCTGCAGTGTGAATGCAGGTCAGAGGGAATGTGAACGTGTCGATGTCTGTATGTACTCACAAACACACAAGTGAACATGGAGCTCACGATTGCAGCTGGATGTTATGATAACCTTCAACGTTTATATATTTACATCTGCAGCCACATTAATGAACATCTGAACCTTGATGTCCTAAATGTAGAAATGAATTATTAACAGTTATTATAAACAATTGTAAGAATCCCAGTTTAACATTGAAGAACAGTTGGTGCTGATGGATGATTAACAGTATACAAGAGTTTATCCTGTATGATAACAACACTTTTGCCGTCAGGGCTCGTCGACTTTGGAGCGACTTACTTGTGACTAAGCTGATGTGTGAAATAAGGAAAATAGAGTTTACACACAGGTATAAATCACCTGTGTATTAGGGCTGGGCGATAAATCGGCTAAATCCATTAATTCGAGTTTTTGGTTTAGGACGATTTAAAAAAATTAAAATCGATTTTTTATTTAACTTGCTCCGCTGCTGCTCCTCATGGGCTCCCGTAGTTCATAATAGGCTCCGCCCCCCCCCCCCCGCATTGACTTTCCACAGAAAAAACAAACACAACATGCAGCCAGCAAAGAGTTCGTTCCTAAAAAGGCACCGTCTCGTCAGTAGCTTGGTTTTGTATCGTCGGACCTCGAACAAACCACCGTCCGCTGCAAAGTTTATTTAAAGGCTGTGTAAAGGCAGCGGACCGAACCATTTATTTCAGCATCTCAAACAGACGCCTGGATCGCAGTGGGACACTTGTTGTTCACTACGAGATGTACAGACCGCGGCTGCCCACAGATACCTGCTAAAAAGCAGCGGAACCATTTAATCATTGTGTCCCGTATGAGAAGAAAGGGTCCCGGTGGACAGCTGTTACAGATGCAGTCACGTTGCATATCGCTAAAGACATGCTGCTCGTATATACAGTGGAACCGCCGGAGGTTCATCCACATGCTGAAAATGTTCGACCCCAGGTTTGTGTTACGAAGCCACAACGGGGCCTCGAGCCAGAGGACGCAGACAGGCTCGTCAAAAATGTGTAAAACAGACAGCAAGCACACACCTGATGTCCTGTACATCTACCAACATGTCATGTTTACTATGCAGATGTTTCATTTAGTTTACATATCTTCAAGGAAACAAAATACGTTTTTGTAAATAAAGGCACCTTTTGCAAAATAAAGTATTTAATGAAAGTTATGTTCACACTTTATCAATACCAATATGGAAACTGATCTGTTTTTATAATAGCAAGCAATCTGACATGTTTACAAAAGCATTTTATCAAAAAGGGACACAGTCTTTTCAACAGGATGCACTTTTATATATATTTTCAAGTGAGTTTGAAGCTGCATCGTTTACAGTGGCAGGGCGAAGTTGTCGTAAATCATAGCATTAAAATAAAAGCAATGCTTTTAATTTCTTTGTAATTTGAAGTTTGTTCTTGAGAAGAAAAAAAAATCGATTAAAATCGTAAATCGAGTTTGGTGTGAAAAAATCGGAGATTCAATTTTTAGGCCATATCGCCCAGCCCTACTGTGTATATAAAGTGTGTAAGCTGGTTTCAGGTAAACTCCAACAAGTTTCATTTTATGTCTATTAGCAGATAAAAAATAATGTTCAATTCTTACTCTGACACAACATTCACCAGAGGAGAAATCAAACTGTCACTCTGCCTCCCTCCTCTGACAGGCTGATTACAGCCATGGAAATGAAGCTCAGTATTACAGGGTGTTGAGGCTATTAACAGTCTGCATCCTGCTGTTTGTTAAACTGTGTAATTTGCAGACTATACAACCTTCTGTGGCCGCTGAAGTAAACAGAAACATGCATTTCTTGGCACAAGTACAAATAAAAAGCTGAATTTATTCTCTCTGAACACAAAGGTCTTCCAAGAGCTCCAAAAACTGCAGAATTTCATTTTTAATGCCAAGAACAAAAGAAAATGAGTTTTATTTCTGACTGTCCCAACTCAAGTCATGCATGTAGAGGATGTCACAACTGCGCTCGGAAATATGTAAAATTACAGAGCAGACGTTTTCCTTTGAGCTGTGTGTTCTGCATTTTGAATATCCACTTTGCCAGAACAAACACGCTGTATTTTAACCAGCTAATGTGCACTGCTGAGAACTGTTATTGTAGCCTATAGGACATGCAGATTTAAATAAATAAAATGAAGAAAAGGAAAATAGAGAAGCACACAGACAGCACAAGATATTCCTTCTCTAAAGACGCTGCTACTGTAGGAAGCAAGCGAGCGAATGTGTCGGTTGCTTAAACTCTTCTTAATACCCGTTGCACAAAAGGCGTGCTGACAGAGGAAGGTTAATCACTGACAGCAGCTCCGTTACAGGAGAGGAGAAGAGGGTGACGGTGTCGACGAGCCACTCAGCACAGACAGGTGGTGTTTCATCCGCCTCACGGTTCAGCTCTCGACTGTCCGCGATGGTGACAGAACTTCCTGCCTGTGTAATTACAAACAGCGGTGTCACTCACAGAGGAACTTCTAGTTTCATCTGCTCTCAGGATTTCTGCCTCTGCTGCAGGTTGTGGAGCTGTAAAAGCACTGGAAGTGAAATCAGGTTACACTTCTTCACAAACAGAGATTTTGTATTTCATTTGTTTGTTTGCTTGTTTTTATTGAAGATGAAAGTAGTTGGATCATTTTGCAGAAAGTATTTATCCGTGAAGACACAATTCAAGCCTTTCTACTGGATAATTAGATGTTTTTAAGAGCCTCCCTAAAAGAAAATGATGTTTACTTTAGACTTTTTATGAGACCTAAATGAGAACTAAGTAGTTTGGAGGGAAGAAATGTAAACCAGAAGAAACAAACTAAATAAACTCTCTATAGTTGTCTGGGGAGCTTAAACACCTTGTTTATTCAGTTGTGGAGTTAGAGTGATTAGTTGAGTATAGAGTTGTTATTATTAACTCATTATTCAAATTCTGAAACTACAAAGTTTACAGCAATTAGACATGCAAATGATATGTGTTGTATTTTAACACCTACCTGCCTTTAAAGTCCGTGTAAACCAAAATCAGCCATTTTCTTCTAAACACATTAAACAGGTCATAAATGTGTTTACTTAAAACATGTAAAAGCCATTCGGCCATTTAGAATTTAATTTTGGAGCTAGGCTCACAAACAGTTTTTCAACATTTCTGTGTTCAGGATTTAATGGGTGGGTCAGAAATCATGCAAATCATGGCCGCGTTACGTAACGCGGCCATGATTTGCATAAACCCCGCCCTGCTGCGGAAGTGGTATAAATACGTTCAGCGCATCGGCTTCAGCGGTTCACCCACTCACTCTCCAGTTTCGGATTGCATTGCTTACAATAGTTTGCAGCTAGCTAACCAGCCAACCAGTCAGCTAACCAGTCATGTCTCCTCCACATCGCTCTGCATCTTTCCTGGATGCCACAGTGTGCAGGGTGACTGCGCTGTTAGCTTATTTAAGTTTCCTTCGGATGAAACGTAAGGAAACGGGGGAGTCCATTGACGCTGGTCAACTCCGTCCCGGCTTGCATCCTCTCCTCCGCCGACGAGGAGATGTGACCGCTGCTGACCGCCGCTGACACTCTCCGTCCTGCTGACGGCGGGTCCCACCGGCATGATGTGGCCGCCCCATCCCGCTAAAGGCGGGTCCCAACGGCATGATGTGGCCGCCGCGCCGCAGCATGCCCTCCGTCCCGCTGACGGCGGGTCCCACCGGCATGATGTGGCTGCGCCGCAGCCGACCCTCTCCGTCCCGCTGACGGCGGGTCCCACCGGCGGTATGTGGAGGTAATATCAGGGCCGCATTATTGGTGAGCCGTCCCAGTGTGAACGGATAATCCGGAGGCGCGGAGCGAGGGCGTGTCGGTCTGACAGTCTGATAACTGCACAGGTCCTTCACTCAACTATATACAGAGAAATGTCCCACAAAGCAACGTTACATGACCGAACAAAAGTAACGTAGTAACTGTAACTGTCTTTAGCAACTTATATGAGGAAAACAAATACCACAGCTGTATGTGGAGAAGCGTCTGTCCTCCTGTCCGCCCCCTCCCTGTCCTCCCGACTCTTCCTCACATTTCTGCTCACAAAACAGCGTCTGTCACGCTTGTCACAAGAGTGTTTAACTCACCGAGTGTTTGATGAAAATAAATCACCGCGACCGTCAGCCCTCCTGACCGAGACTTCAGGAAACTGTCCCCCAAAAACAGCCTCCGTCCCCGCGAGTGACAGAGTCAGACAGCGTCCTGTTAACTGATGGTGATTATGTATAATTATGTAATTTAGCGCGAAAAACTTCACTCCGTCACTTTCCAGGATGTTTAGTGGGTCAGGATCTCAATCACTACACGTTATAACAGCATCTATATGATTATAAACTGTCCGCGGGTTTAGATAGACAAGGGGAACACCTGGGGAGACACCGACGTCATTAACATGACGTGTACCCCGCCGCATGGGCGTGGTTCCAGCGCCTCTAACTGACACGCCCCCAGCGTTTCACAGCAGAAAGAAGTGCTTGTTTTTCCATGATTTAGAGACCTAATTTTACATACTTAACAATTTTTTTAATCTTTCAAATTTGGCTCAGTGGTCAATGATACATGTTTCTTTGGTGTGACAAACTCATAACACAATTTTTTTGCCGCTTTACACGGACTTGAAGATATAATGTACCACCTGGAATCAAGCAGAGAACATGATTAGTTTGGTAGAGATGTTGTTCTGACACGTGCCGATATTTATTACTCTGTTTTAAAAGTCCCATTTGTAGGAAGTGTATTTTTTGAGTCTCATTTCCAAAATATCAAATAATGACACTTTGGGATTGAAGGACAAGTCGGCCACCATCCACACGTGTCGGTATTTGATGAGTTGGGACTCCAAAATCAGTTTTTCTTACAAAGAGGACCTTTTAATGTCAGACAGCTTGAGCCAGGGATGCAGATAGAAATGAGACTTCTGGCTAAATCTGAAACATTTATATCATGTTTATATTTATCAGTGTAAATTGGACTGCGAGCACTGATCAGCTGCTTCACTACTTTCAGCACCACACAGGAAGAGGGCGCTGTTCTACCACAGCAAAATAGAGCTGCAACCTTGTACAGGCTGCAAGTGTAGGAACGAGTAAAACGCTGATTCTCCTCATAGAGAACAAGTGTAGAAAATATAAAAAGAATGGCTGCACCACAGACAGACTGTCTTCATATTCCCTGTTTTGATTTGTGGGCAAATAAACTGTGATCAGGAAAAGTTAACACATTCGTACTGTTCAGCTTCTGTCCTCATTCTGATTGAAACATGGGAAAGATGATGAACTGTTCTGATGAAATATTCCAGGTGTTTATCACATGAAGCACTAAAGAAAGATTTAAAGAGGTCACTGAGTGACTGAGTGAGCATGTTGAATGTTTTCTCTCACACAGCTCCACATCGCGATCAGCAAGACGAGCGCCAAAGTGGTGATCGACTGCAAGATGGTGGCCGAGAAAAACATCAACGCAGCCGGAAACATCACCACAGACGGAGTGGAAGTCCTGGGCCGGATGGTTCGGTCCAGAGGGAACAAAGACAACTCTGCACCGGTGAGGATAGCACACACACACACACACACACACACACACACCACACACACACACACACACACACACACACACACACACACACACACACACACACAGTGTATTAACAAGATACTGATAAAAGAAAGGGCAGCAAAAATGTTCAAAGTTACCAAGTGTTACCTTTTCTTTTTTACCTCCCAGTTAAACCAGAACAGACTCTCTCTGATGGCTCGATCACACTGATACCCTCTCATGTGTTCTGTGCAACAGTAGTAACGGCATGAATAATAATTCACAGTATTTGATTTTGTGCTGTTGCAGAAGTTTCATCTATGTTCAGTTTTTCTCATCAAAGCAGAGCCATTTCCTCGAGCAGCTTTATGAATGCAAACAAATCAATTTCAAGCCGCTCTCCTCCAGAAATAGCAGAGAAGCCGACTTTGTGACTGATTGGTTTGATCTCCCTTTGAAGAGAAAACCCTTGACATTGACTCTGCGCTGCAGCTGAGGAATTCCACTTATGTGTCATATAATCCCCACTAGTGTCATTTTGAACATTTTTTCCACCGCTCACAGTTGTGTGAGAGGAAAAACTGAGCAGTTGAGTTTGTTATTTTTACAGGAGGAACAAATTACTGATCAAAGGTGAGATATGAGCCTTTAAGAGGTCGCTAACACAGCTGCTAAGTCTTTCTTTTTATTGATTTTATACATTAAAAACACATTACAAACCTCGAGTTCAGGATTCATGAGCAACATTATCATTAACTTCTCAACAGCTCGTCAATTCTTTATCTATTTTTCTTTAACTATTTTAGTTTCCTTCTTTTCCTCCATTTGTTTAATTGGCAGAGGTAGCTCTTCAGTAGGGGGTGGAAGAATCATGTAGAAATATAGACACTTTGAAGGACTCAGGATTCAGATCTGAAGACAACAAGGAGGTTGACAAAAACAGGCACATCCTGTCTCAAATAATAGACTGTGTAAAGATCAGTGGTGTGGTTGAGCTCGCTCCGTGTGGCCGTGATGAAAATGAACACTCAGAAGATCCGAGTGTTTTCAGAGGACCGATGGATTTTGTAGCATCACTAGATGCAGCAGCACAAGAACATCTGCAGAGTCCTGACTTTGTCATAAGTAATTTTAGTCATTTTTCAAGCTGAAATGCTACAAAAAACTTCATGAATGTCATTTTCTACTGCTGTTCTTCTGGTTATTGATGATTTTAAATGAAGAGTTTTTACATTTCAGACTGATGGTTTAACAAACGGGGCTCTGCAAATTCTTAAATAATAGAAAAACAATAATGTGGCAGTAATAGTTTTTTTGTCAGACAAATATTCCTGTTCCAAACAGAGTACATTTATTTTAGTTTACTTAAATAGACTGGTGTGATGCATCAGTAGGGTGCTTTGGTGCATCCTGCTGGTTATAGTGTAACAGACGAATAACTTCTACATAGATTTGAACAGTTTTCTTCCTTCTTAATAAACTTCTATGTTTTCTCACCTTGAACCAGAAATAAAGCAGAAATGAAGAGCAATCTCTCTTGAAGGACAAGCGGTTTTCTTCCACGGCCTTCAGGAGCAGCTGAATGTGCTCTTTGGTTCTTTTAATATTTTCGTAATGCAAGATGAGGTTTATAATCTCCCGCTGTGTTTTAAACCCCATGAATCACTGGGCGGCCCTGACTAATACTCTAATTTGGTACCTCAGAATTCACCACGCCTAATTAGACAAACTGAAAACACAGACACTCGCAGAGAGGTTCAAAGAACTACTGTAAACCTGAGGTAATCTGTCTTTTTAGCATTAGAGGCAGGATTATGATTAATTTGCGCAGCACTGAAATACATCAGGGCAGCGAGTGATTTGTAGCAGCTGCAGAGATCGTCAGTGATTTTATTCGTGCCATTTGAAATAAAAATAACACCAATTTAATTAAAATTCTGTTGATTCTTATCACACTTGCTTCTCTCAGGTTTTATGTACTTTCCTCCTCTGTGGTAGTGAAACATTTAGTTACTGATGTCAACAGTGTGACATGAGTACTTTGAGTGTTTGTTGTTACACAAAAAAACTGAAGGGACAATAACTCTACAAATTTCACACATTCAAGTGTGTTTCCAGGTCTTTCGGTGAGTACTACTGCAGATGTGAAAAAGAGTAGTTCAGTGTCTCCAGTGAAAGCTATGTAATCTGATAAATTGACTCCAATGATGTCACTCATCAGTTAAATTGCATTGTGGGTAATGTAGGCAGCTTGTTTTAAAAGGAAAAAGAAAAAAAGGTTATATCTGTGGTTCTCGCTGTTTTGATTTCGATCATTTGCTTTACCCTATAATGAAGTTACCCTATAATGTTGAGTCAGGTCTTCATATAAAACTGTCTCATCCTGTGTTAGCTGATTTGTTTGGAGACAGTGGACAGTTATTGATCACTGCATGAGTACAAATATGTTGACTACAACCACAAAAAGATTTTTCTGTTTATTGAAACAAACTTTTCCTCCTCCTCTCTCATTCTATGCTGCAGTTCAATTCAGTCAGTTTTTTATTTGTGTATATTTTGCTGGTTTGTGTTGTTAAAGTGTGCTGTGTGTGTTTTCCTCCTCTGCAGTTCCAGCTCCAGATCTTTGACATCGTCTGCAGCACGTCGTGGGCAAACAGAGACAAATGCTGCGAACTTCCTGGTCTGGTGAGATCAAGTTCATATTTCTCTAAACCTCTTTTTACTCCAGTTAACTCTTCTGTCTGTGCACCGAATAACAATTTAGCAGTTGAGTAATTGTTGGAAGTAATTTACTGTGTCCTGTACACTTCTATAAATCATCTGTGCATTGGGAAGTATTGTAAAAACCTTTTTAAGCATTTTTACATTATGTTTATCTTCTCTTCTATGAACCTGACAACACTGTGTCTTTATCAGTAACTTGGTAATCTATAATCTGTGGTAGGAAATGGTGGCTAAAACCAAATCAAGTTATTTTCTGTTTCCACTGAGAAAAGGTGTCAGAGAAGATAGCAACAAAATACTTTCCCTGTCAGCTTGAATATACATCATGTGGAGAATGTCAGAGAATCATGTCTTATATGAATTAACAAGTCACACTCGCACTTTGCTTCGTTTATTTTATCACTTCTCATGACATATCATTGCCGTATGTTTTCTTTTCTTTCTTTCTGACTTTTTTTTTGTTTTGTTTTGTTTTGTTTGCCTTCGTGCCTTCCTCATCATGCTGTGATCATCCAGAGGAAGGAGGCAGACTGCCCAGCCATGCCCAAAGCCTGCACCTGCACCCAGGACAGCAAAGGCCCCCCCGGCCCTGCTGGACCTCCAGTGAGCCGCACACAAATACACAGAATATATACCCACTCACAGTCAGACAAGGATGTTAATGATTTGGATCATATTGTAAATACACATAGGTAAAGTATAGATAAAGGCAGTGAACAACCGAAACACGCACAACATCACCTGCATGTCATAATCTTCATGTACTGTTTGAGTTCCTGACGTTTATTCAGTGCAATTTTTTTTTCAGTTTCCATTTTGCAGATTGAAACTTGTGTTTCTTCGCTTGTTTGTCAGCTTTGTTGGTTGTAAGATTAGCTGTCATTCTGTAAAGACACAGTGTGCACTACTGTGTGAGTCACTGTGAGGCTGATCACATTCAGTATCAACATCTGTACTGAGTGATTCCATCACCAGTGGACAGCTTTACAGTAGGCTTGTCTTCACATCTGTTAGTAACAGACGTCTTTAAGGACCACTTATGATCAGATCTCACTTACCTGCTCTCTAAGTAAATAAACATACACCAATATACCAAAAATATGTGATGGTTTTACACAAATAAAGAAATATCTTCATGTATAACATTTTCTGAATTCCTACATGGGTATAAATATCTTAGAATTTGAGAAACTCAACACCTCACAAAGTGTTATAACTTTCCGATGGGATTTTCTTCACGCGTGATGAAGAAGTAGCCTATATTATTTTCTGTTTACTGCAAATTTGGCATGTTTATCGTCATCGTCAATGTTATCGTCAATTGTCTTCTTTGATAAATTCTAGTGTGAGACAGTAAGACACACTTTAGACACAGAAGCAGACAAACTGGTACAGCGATTGCTTTTTTTTTTTTTTACAAGGAAACAAACAACTTCATGTTTTGATTTAATGCTGAATTTACAAAAAGGCAAAGATGATTTAGAATTTGTCAAAAACTGTGTTTCACAAAGTTTAGAAAAGTTTTTCCAAACTCAACAACTCAAAACATGTAGCGATCCCTGTAAGTTTGAAACCTTTTTTTCCAAGTTCAACTTAAAGTTCCAGTTACTTTATTGGTACCCAGCGGTAGATTGTGTTTGCAGTAGAGGCCTCATACACATATATGGAAAACACATAGAGGCACAATCACACATCATCCAACTTCGGACAGTGGAAATTAAAAAAAATGTTCTTAAAAGTTCTTAAAAAGTTCCTACAGGCCCAGATCATTCTCAATAGTGGATTGAACTGAACTACTAATAGTAAGAAGAAAATATACAAAATGAATCGATAAAAAGTTACAAGTTCAATGGACAGACAGTGTTAAATCCATTCAGCTTCATGTTGTGCCTTCTTCTTCTTCTTCTTCTTCTTCTTCTTCTTCTTCTTCTTTCTCAGAGGATGTAAGTTTAATAAAAATGTGGTCACATGCAGCCCAAACCAATGTGGTTTGACGGTTGCACTCAGAGCTTTCCACTTGTGATCAGGTCACTCCGGATAGATGTTGATGATATGAGCTGCCTGTGTGAACTCAATAATGTGTTGATTGTGTACCAACTCTGCGATGTGTTTGTGTCAAACAGGGAGGCCCAGGGATCAGAGGAGCCAGAGGTGATCGTGGAGAGCCAGGCCCTGTGGTAAGTTTATGCTCAATCTTTTTTTTTTTTTTTTACTTATTCTGAGAAACAGCGACAGTGTGAAAAGCCACAGCTCTAGAATAAAAACAGGTAGTGGCACATTTCTACTATCTAAATGCAGTCCATATCAAGCTGTGCCATCTTATATCTGTTAGGTAATCTGAAACCATCTTCTAGCTGCAACCTAACATATGCTGAAGTTGCCTTTAAATCCTCCTGTCACTGAGCAAAAAGCAGATACTCACTGGCACACTTACTTTCCTTGTATTTACATTGTATCTGCTTTGGCTAAGCTACAGTAGCCAGCATGTCAGAGGTTATCTTCTTTTTCTTTTTTTGTATTTTTGTATTTTTTCTGTTTTAGTTATTCAGGTAAGTTTTGCAGGAGCAGCCTGACAGACAGATGCCTGCAGTCAACTCACAGCCATACATACACACACACTAAAGCAAAACAATGCCAATAGTTAATCACACATACATGCAGGCCCTGCTGATCTATTGTGCTGTCATATAAGTTGTCATTGTTGTTATGTGTGTCTTTTTGTTGGTGTGTATGTGGTGTCCGTTGTCGTCTGAGATGTGTAATGTATTGTCAGTGAAGACAAATCTCCCTACAGGACAAATAAAATCAAAATAAAATCAAATACATACAGAGAGTCATTAATGTAATAATTCATGCACATTCTCTTTATTAGATGCAGTGATTGTTAGAAAGAGAACAGATATATATATATATATATATATATATATATATATATATATATATATATGAAATATGCATAACTACAAACAACACAACATGACACAAATTCACGAGAAAAGAGAAAACAGTCTTTTATAAAACTGATCAACAATACAGAAAACAAACATTTCAGGTGTTGCATGACAAAACAGGAAAAAAAAGACAAATAAAAATCACACATTTCAGACAAAGCACACCTAAAAACACTTGATAACATTTTATTCAGGTAAGTTTTGCAGAAGCAGCCTGACAGACAGACGGCTGTTTTCAAGTAGGTCATTGTCTTTCTGTTATACTTGTGAACTTGGCAGCTGTGTGCACTCAAAGCCATACATAAATATATACACTCAAATGCTATACACTTAAAAAAGAAATACACTTAAAAATAAAAATAATTATAATGAAATAAAAAAAAAATAAATAATAAAAAAAAATATATATATATGTATATATATATATATATATATATATATATATATATATATGCATAACTCCAAACAACACAACATGACACAGATACATTAGAAAAGAGAAAACACAATCTTGCATTAAACTGATTAACAATGAAACAAATAAGGGCTGCTGCAATATTGCGATATTCACGATAACCGTGATATTACAAAATGAAATATTGATATGGTGTTAATAAAACACATATGACAACATCGTCTATAGTTGTTCGGCCTTGTTCATCTTTTGTTTATGAGTTCATCTGGTTGCCTCCTCACTAGTTATTCAGTACTTGATACTAATTTTTATTTATATAGACTTGCCTTCCCGAACCCCACGACAGACTACATGTTAAATAAAATTTAAGATTGAATTGATCATTAGCTCTGCTTTTTTCAAAATTTTATAACATTATTATCAATAATTCAAATCCTGATAGCCCTTAAAGAGCAATACAGACGAAGTAATAAAAAAAGTAATAAAAGGCATAACATTTTTAACAATATAACAACAAAACAGAAAGAATTAATCGTTTCATCTTTTAAAAAAAACAAGCACACACAAGAATTTCACACAGACCAGAAAAGGTAGGTGCCCACTATCTTTCATAAACACCACTTTACATAAACAGTAAAGTGGTATACAGTGTAATTTCTCATGTTGTTTGTGTTTGTGTCACTGTCAGACGTGGTTTCTACTCTGCAGTATCAGATATTAGCAGCAGCTTCTGGGCGTAAAGCTGTCGAATATGTTTTTTATTCTCTTTACATCTACTGCATGTGATTCTCTTATCAAGACATTATTAAAGTTGAAAAATTAAAATTATTTTCAAAATAAAGGGCTATTTTGGGCCGAGTTTTTTTTTGCCATATGCAGGATATAATGTCAGGATTTTTCAGACTCAGTTGTTGGTGTTTTCACATTTTTTACAATCCATGAAAGATTATGAAAGAAGTTTGTTGAAATAGTATTTGTACAGATTGGTTTTAATCTACAGGCATTTGTCTATGGATGGTCTATTGAGTCACAGACTGAAATATCAGATGTAAAGTCATGACATTGTCTCAGACATCCATGTCCCCCTCAGGTACATGACAGATGCAGACTTGTAATAACCTTAATGAGTCATCTATTTAAGAGGGGGGGACCACCATCAGGCATCATGAAAATGCTTTTCCAACCTTGGATAAAAAATAAATAAATAAATCGCTAATTTTGACATTTTTAAGACTCAACGATCTGTTTATCTTACAACTAGTCTCACCTGTTAATTCTTGTTTCAGCTTCTTTAGTTCAACCTCTAACTGGCTTTTGCTTTTGCCCAAATCTTCGTATCTGCTCTGTAGCTCGTGTAACTCCTCAGCGAGATTTCTGTTTATGTCTCGTGCCTGGTCCAGGGAGATACTGAGCTGGTCTCTTTCTTTCACCAAATTTTGTTTATCCAACGTGGTTGAAATATCTGGCGAGAACAGAAACAACACAAAATGCATGTTAATAACATGAAATCACTTTGATTTAAAGTTATGGAGATATCCAGTTCCTTTCTGTTTTGAAATTAAAACAAAATAAAAAAAAAGGGCAGTTTTTCTTGCCATTGTCGCCTAATACTTGCTCATGGTGGAGGGTGGGACTGTACATTTAAGAGTAACAATCACTACAGTAATTTAAGTTAGTTCATACAACTGCTTTATCGATAATCCTGCTTCAGCAATATTAAAAGCACAATTTCGATGCTCGTTTAAATGCATCTACATGTTAGAAACTGTTTAATTGTAATAGTTAGTATACATATTAAGCTTTACTCCATTAATGCGGCACATTTTCTCCAAATTTTAAATTCGGGAAACACCATTTTGCAGCTTCTGTTTGTGCTTCTCCTCCTACCTGTGCACCAAGCAGAGACAAAGTTCATTAAAACATATTTTCATGAAGCGCATTTGAAGAACTATGACAAGTGGCACTGAATTGCGTCTCAACAAGTCTCAGTGCACAGGCACAGTCCTCCCATGAACACTTAAATGGAAAAAAAAGGATTGTTGTTCAGTATTTAATCAAACATGCACAAACGTCTTCATCTGTTTTTGTTGTTATTCTATACTTACTGACTTTATGCGGCCAAAGATCAGCCTGTCTGTGTTTCGAAGTGTCCTTATCCTCATAGATTATCACCTGGCTGTCCTCTTTTTCTGCTCCATTCTTTTTGTCTGCTTTGCTATATCTCACATTCAAACTCAAATCTGGTGTTTGAATGTCTGTAGACATCGTGAGAGGTGAATGAGACTAAAACTGTTCTACACTGTTGGGTTCTCTGTGAGTGTGGCAGCTTTTTAACAAGCGAGCATCAAGGAAGTGGCAGCAAGACAAACCACAAATACAGAAACACAATCAGCACATGTGCTTCTGCATGCCATCCTACATGTTGCCATATACACCATACAGTACGTACCATTCCAGCTTTTATTCTTTGTGGTATTTCCTGTTGAGTAAAGAGTCAGGAAGTGAATTTAACTTGATGGGATAAGAATAGAGATTGAGATTGAGATTTCCACCATTTTCTCTGCATAATCAGACATTCATAAATGTAACAGCGAACTGTCAATGCAATGGCATGATATTCATGTCATAACACAACCAGATCTTATTAAAAAATACCATGAGCCAATCAGCCCCCTGACACTATGCATGTGATGCATGTGATGTCCTTTATTTCATCCCTGATCAGAGAAACCACTGAACCATCTCTGTGGAGCAGTGTGAATGGCAGGCCAAGAAGAAAACTTGAGAACATTTGATAATATATACTATTACAAAAAAATGTTGTATTATAGGCAGTTTGCCCAAGTATGGCTGTTACAACTAAACCTAAAATGTAAGTTTTTTCTCTTGTGGCTCTTCATGGCATTTCCACTTGTAGGTGCACTACCACCACCCTCAGGAATGGAGTACTCCTGGATTTTATCCAGATAAAAGACACTTGAAATCAATTGGACAGGGGCACAAACACGGGCTGAAGAGGCATAACATAAACCTTCAAGCATGTTTCTCTCTCCTGTAGAAGCTTCACACTGAACATCAGCAGCTGCTGTATCAAAGAGGACTCAGACACAACTTGGCATTATTTTTACATATTGAACGCAGACAGATGGAACTGAATACAAACTTATGAATCAACTAAAGCAAAGTAAAGACAAGGTTTTATTGTTATAGTTATAGCCAACAATACACACTTCTGCCATCATAGAATGGAAGAAACACATTTCTCACAGATATAGTGCTTCATATTTCCATAATAGCTTTGTATCCATTGTCCTTGTTGATTACAGGATGCTGCATAGTGGTCTGATGAAGCACGTTGTAGTCCTGGTGCCTGGACGCTGTTGCACAAAGACAATATTTATCTTTTAAACAGGGCCGAAACTTCCGCTTATTTTCAATTTGAAATAAGTTATTGAATTTTTCCTGAAATATTATGTTTTCTAATTATTGATAATTTTAAAAAACTCATTTAATGTATGTAGTAATCCTGTTTTTCTGTTTTCAGTAATTCTTGTGATAAGCACTGCAGGAATAAATCCCCCAAAAGAAAGAGATTATGGATCCACTGATTTGAAACACAAAGATGGTTTCCCAACCAGTAGTACAGGGGTATTCAATTAAAATTCAGATAGGTCCAGTTAGAGAAAATGTCCACAAGCAAAGGTCTGAAACATTGTAATTTTATTAATTCCCACTCCCCACTCCCAATGGTCTTTCCATCTGTCACTCGCTTTTAACCTCTTTCATATGTCTGTATTCAGAGTTGCAATTGCGGTCCTCCTGTTAGTGACCTATGCTGTAGTATATACAGTACAATAACTGTAGTGCTGGTTGATGAAGCAGCTCGACACCTCCTCACAAACAGACATTTGTAAAAACTTTCAGTTTGAGAACACACTTATTTTAAAGATGAGCAGTTGCTTTGATGGGAATGTGATAGAAATAGAAACTTTAAATGTCTCACGTTTCTGTCAGCGGTGATCCGTCCACCCACTTCCATTTATAACTGCTTCTTCCTGTTGACTCTGTCTTTAGACCAATCCAGGACTCTTCATTCATGTTGTTCAGGTCACTGACAAAATTCTGGTATTCAACAAGAAACAAAAATGATTTCTCTGTTCATCATTCATTTTTTCCATTGTAATAAAGGAACGTTGTTAAATATGAATAATTATTCAAATGTTTCATTGCAAACAAAACTATAAAACCAAACTTTAAAATACACACAGTCTGAAATGTGAAAATAATATTGACAGGAGAACAGGTCCAGATGACAGAGTCACAACAGGTTGAGTTAGAGGCTCTTTACTAACACACACTCACATTTTCATCTTTGTTGTTTATGACCACCAGATCTGCTCCTTTGTTCTGACAGTCAGTTCTGCTCTCATACCACGTTCTCTTCTCATTGGATCTAAAGTAACCGCTGCATCCAAATCTCGTCCATCCGCCAGGACAACTCATCCCTTAATGTCAAACATGTGTTTTAAAGATAGATTTCATGTCATTCTCTGTGAAATTGACTTCTCATTTTCTCTATTTAGTTTAAGATGTTTCTTGATCACCACTTTCCCTATTCAGACTGTTTACTCTGTATTTTCACTCAGGATTTAATATCTCATTTGTGACTGTCTGAAATGTCCAAATAGCAAAAAATGTCAACAACATAAAACAGTTTTAATTAAAAGTTGAAGCACAGTAAAGTTATATCATGTAATCGACATTACAGTTGCCCATTTTAAATTTCTCACCTTGAATTCTGTCCTTCAGCTTCTTTACCTCATCCTGTAACCGACTGTTGTTAACTGTAATATCTTGAGAAACAAGACAGTAGATAAACAGTAAGATAACACACATGTCTATGAGCTTAATGTAAAATTGGATCCTGTATATTTGTTATTTCTTGTATTCTGGTAGTTGTTTTGAGACTTTCTTTACCTGAAACCATTTCCTGGAGTTGGGTGTAGCTATCACTCAGTTTGTCGTATCTGGTCTTCAGCTGGCCTTTTTCCAAAGTGACCAAAATATTAGGTGAGAACCAGAACAAAGTAAGAAACAGAAACAAATCATCGTGCTTTATCCTAAAGACCATATACCTTACTTACTGTGCATAATGAAATATCAGTCTCCCTATTCCAAAGGAGAATTTAGTTATTTTGTGTACTTATCATTTAACCTTTCTTGTTCAGTATTGGGAGGTGTCATAACAAGTGGATTATGAATTTTCAAGTTTGAACAAAAACCAGAGTAGATCAACAACATCAAGTTATTGTGTCAAATGATGTTAAAAGAGTATATTCTGAAAAAATATTTTTAGGTATGTGGTATATTTTGCTGTTAAAGGACAGATTTGGACTCACATGTCATGTGGACATTGAAATTAACATGTCCTTCTCTCAGAACTGCTTTTGATCCTTCCAGAGAAACACAGTCTTCTTCAGCCAAAGATGAGGCTTCATTAGTTACTCAAATTAAATGGGTTTGTGTTTTTAGTACAGTGAACCCTCTTTTTGTTTCCATTGAAAACGTTTCCTTCATAATAAATATACAACCTCTGGGGACACTTTCAAAATAAAGGCACCATAACTATTTGGGGAGATTAAGGAAGAGGGCATGGTTTCGGCTTGAAAAGTTCTAATTCCTTTAAAGAGTCACCATTGGCTTTTAGCTTTACACTAGATTAAAACTTTGGTCTTCTGGGTGAATTTCAGACCCATCCAAACCCCAGCCTCCTCCCTAAACAGACTTTCTAGCACTTTATATAAGTTCATCTGTGGCTATCGCCGCCTGCTGGTTCTGCACCTTCATATATGCTGGTTCCAAACTCAACTAGATAAGGCAAACAGGGTTCTCGCTGCTGCCCTCTAGTGGACCTTTTGGTCTATTACATGCTTTAGTGTGGGACTATCCTGGCTGGGAGACAGAACAGCATTAAACCAACATGCTATACAGGATCAGGATCCACACTTGTTTTTTATAACTCAGATGACTAAAGAATCATAATAGCTGCAGACAAATATTTAAAGCCCCCCTTCAGTCATACATAGATTTTCTTGAAAAAGAAATTGGCAGTTTTAGTCACCACAAAAAAACCTGAAATGTCAGTAGATCTCTTGAAGTGTTGACACCACTAAAATGGTTGTAAATGTCACCAGCTGTCCTTTAGAAATATCCAGTGGTGTGTTGTGAATGTGATCTGACACATTTGATAAAAATGTCAACCTTGGACGTTACTGTAGTTTTGAAAAACTATGTTAACTGCTAACATAATATCCTGGAAACTGTGCTGAGAGTTTGACTGGAGAAAGATGTTTTAACATTAACTCCCCAAAGTTGACATTTTCTGAGCTCATTAAAATTCTGATGTTAAGAGGCGGGCCTTGGACCATGATCTGTGACATCACAACTGATTTGGAGCCATGATCCAATAGACAGAATCCACTAGTGTGATGTGAAAACTTTATAGTGAAATAGGAGACATCTTGTGTCCAGCGAGAACATTTTAGTAATACCATGTATTTGCATAGATCACAGATTCAGGATATTTTGATGAGAAAGAAGGTGTAAATTAAATGTGTAAGGAGGTTTAGATATAGAACGTTTTCCATCAAAAGAAGTCAGACTACTGTGGGGTGTTTTATATACTTTACAAAACGTGTGGAGGGTATTCAATGCATTTTTACACAGAACAAAGACTTTTCCATATATTGGAATTGCGTTATTACTTAATTTGCTTTGCAGGCAGTACAGACAGGAGGAGTACTCATAGTGACAAATAACTTAATGATAATATAATCAAAATGGTTCATAGACATGCAGGAATTGTACCAGGTTTTCTAAATGCATTTGTTGTGGGATGTATTTTATCTTACAATATCTGGATAGGACGATGATTGCAGTCAGCATCAGGAAACACAGCACTCCAAGACAGAATACAGCAGAACCGAACTGCCTTCTTTGGACGGCTGGAGGTTGTTTGTCATTCTGGGGTCCTAAAGTAACAAAAAAAAAAAGAGTGCGTCATTCCCCTCTGCTACGAAGATATTTTACTGTGTAGATTCATTTTTGTGATCTGTGGTGACATCTGTGCACAACTGTGAACAAGTTGTTTTAAAAGTCTTAACATTAGATAGATTTTGAAATATATAATTTAAACACTGTTGTATGGACCAAAGTATGACCTCATCTTAAATGTTTGATTATGATGGATCATCACAACTGAACTTCAACAGAAAGTGTGTTACAGCTGTGTGTCACCTCTTCAGCCTCTCTCACCTTTGACTCTGTACTAATAATAGTATTCAACAGATCTTGTCATGCAGCACTTCGCTTCTTCCTGTCGTGTCATTTCCCTTACATTTACATTACCTGTTGTACGTTTTCGAGCACATCATAATCTGAGGAACTACTGGATGGAAATATACATGAAACACAGGGGCTCATACAGTGTATGTAGGTCTATAGAAAGAACCATATATGCTGATGGGTTTGGAAAGTGTAACAATCTAAACTGAGAGTAAACTTAGAGTTTACACGATTTAAAGGGTACACCCGCCATCAAACGACACAAGCATTATTTAACATTGATTTGTCATTGTTTCTTACTTACCTCCATCATGTGACTGAAAATGATGGTTTCCAGTATTGTCTGTACTCTCTTGGATATCCACCTCATTTTCCTGCCGCTCCTCCTTTCTGGTGTATCTGACCTTCTTGGATAAATCCGGTTTGGCAGAAATATCTGTTGACATCTTTAGAGGACTGAAACTGTTAAAGAGTAGCTGCACTTCACTTACTTTTACTGCACTTTGCTGATCTGTTACTATGATGCTGTACGTGTATAATAAACACCACTAACTATGGTAGATAAACACAATAACGTAGATCACTGTACTGATGCTGCTGGCAGTGTTTCTTGGTCCAGCGTCCGTCTGGTCTCAGTCAAAAACATTCAGGAAGTAACAACATGCAGAGAATCACCCACCCTTTCGTTCACTTGAGTTTTTATGAAAATATTGTGGATTTTATAACAGCTCGACGACAGAACTGTCTTATCTTTAGATAACATTTAGATAAACTATGAATACACACAAAATTATTCTATTGTTTCTTTGTTTAAACAATAGAGTCGATAGATCTGCTTCCACTTTCACACATTGGTTGACAGCTTCACGCCCACACAGCTGCCCACCAACCCACACACACACACACACACACACACACACACACACACACACACACACACACACGCGCACACACACACACACACACACACAGTCTCACTCTTTCACTGTTTTTTGTCCAAAGCAGGAAATGTTGCTTTCTTGGTTATTTTTTTTTTCAAGTGTTGGCTTATAAAGAAAGTAAAACAGTTTAATGAAGTGAAGATTTTACAATCAGTCAATTAACGTAGACGTTGGAATGCAGTATTACATCATCTATCAATCAACCATTTAACAATAGAAACTTGCACTGCTGTCAGGCAGATTGCACTTCCCCTTTTCTTTGAAGCTATTGCGAGCACACACAGAAACGTCTCTCTTGTTCAGGCAGCCAATCATATGTCAGATCAGGCCGGACACTTGGTTTTTATGGCTCAGACTTCTGAAGAATCATAATGGCTTCAGACAATTATGATTCTTCCCCCCCCCCCCCCCCTCCCTCAGTCAAACTGTGATTTTCTTCTTGTTCTTTAAACAGCTGTCACTGTTAGCAGTGTTTTTTGGTCGACGTCTGTCTGGTGTCAGTCGAAAACATTCAGGAAGTAACAACATACAGAGAATCTCACATATCCTCCCTTTCATTCACTTGACTCTTTATGAAAACATTGTGGACTTTATAACAGCTAGATTACAGAACTGTCTTATCTTTAGATTTATGATAAAATTTAGATAAACTAGAAATAAACACAAAATAATTCTATTGTTTCTTTTTTCAAACAGCAGGGTATTTTGATTTATCTGCTTACACTTTCACCTGCCCACCAACCCACAAACACACACGCATATACTCTCTACTTGCTCTCTGTCACATCTGTTGCAGCTGGTGGTGGCCTTGTTACAACCAAACCGATCACTAGAGTTTGAGTCACAACACTGGATATTTTTAAGGACACCAGAGATATTTCCATCTGCTCTTCTGGAGACAGAAGGTGTTTATTAAGGAGAGCTTTGGACATTTCTAGTGTTTTTTGTCCCTATATTTTAATTTATTAAGAGAGAAATGCATAATTCAACCTAAGCAAACATGAAGTTGCAGCATAAAGAAACATTCAGTTTTAACTGATATGTTGTTTTGCAGAAACGCGAAAGAAATGCTCACCTAACAGTGTATGGATTGTATAGGATTATGCAGATAGGATTACTACACAGAATGAGACAAGAAACAGCCTGTGCTGACTGGCTTTAGTGTTGGTCCTAAAATGTCGCTTGGACAAAACTCTGATTACAGGAAGAAAGTGATACGATGATGCTAAAGATCAATATGCACCTATTGTGTTATCTAACTGAAAGAAGCCTAAAACATGATGTAACCCAGTAAGAACAACACTTACTTGACTACTGTACTCAGATTCAATTCAAAGAGCGAGGGATGAGTTAGTGTAAATGTAAACACAAGGATGTTTATTTTCACAAGCAACAAAAAGTAGAATCACACCTCAGATTCAATTCTCCACTAAACAAAAAAACAAAACTGAAAGTTGCCCTTGACAGCGTATTGCTGTCCGATATCAATGTCCATCAAAGTCTGGTCCAAAAGTTCAGTTTGTATTCGGGTTCGTCCAAGTGTCTCAATGTGTATGTGCTACCCGGGTAGTGTGTGTGTTTGTATGATTGCTGCGCAGCTTTAGATCTTATCTGCTCCAGGAATGGATCTTCAGGAAGATGATGAAGATGGAGGAATCCAGATCCCCTCTAACCTTGCCTCGCACCAGACAGAAGTCCTGGTTGGAATCGATGCTGTCCCACAGTGTAGATCCAGCAACAAAAAAACCAATCTGCCATAGCAGAAATTAAAAATAATTATCAATCACCAATTACTGTACAGTATCGTATCTCTCTTATTCTCTTTAACTCAAGTGCAACTTATAATACTGACCACAAAAGGAATGATAAACTTCATCCTGAGACATCAAACCTTAGACATCATGTTTTTATCCCTTTTTAACAGTATTGTTAAATCATGTACACCATTTATTCTTTATCATCTTTTTTTCACTTACCAAATCATGTATTTCTTATTCACATCTACTATTATGCATTTTTCTTACCATCTAAACATGAACTAACGCATATTATTACCAAGAAGACCTTTACGTGTACAAATCATGAACATTAGCACTCATCTAGCACGTTGTTAACTTTCCAACCTTAAACATGGCGCCTGAGAATGACACAGTAAAAATCACGGTTCCTCATTCGAAATAAATGCATTTCCAAAACACAAAACTCAGCTTATACACTCATTTCAACATCTCCATAACATTAACAGTTGACCCCGATTGGTTTTTGATAATAAGAAAGGTTCAACATAGCTTAATCATAACTGAACTGAACAAATAATGTGTCCGCTAGCAACGTAGCATGCTAAGCTAGTACACTCACCGGAGTCCTCAATCGTATAAAACAAAATACAGCAAATCCTCCGGTCGCAGTGATCAGAACCCTCCGTCAACGACTTCGGACACGTACAAAATCATAAACATCAGTATAAGGTAGTATTCCTTGCATAACTTGTCATCAACTTCACTCGTGACTGTATCGCGGTCTCGTTAACATCAGGCCTAGGTGAGGTCGGTCAATCCCAGCATGCAATGCTCGCATCTTCTGAATTCACTCAGTTTTACATACATAAAGCGCCCTCTAGCGGCTATTTTACACAACTGCAGTCAACTTAAAATACAGTTTTCCTCACAAACCCAAATATTAAAATGAAAATGAATTACTATAAAGCCAAACAAATAAATAATAGTCTGTAAACCCAAAGTGGTATTTTCATAGGGGTTACATCCACCCGCCCTTAATTGGCATGCGTCTCTGCATGTCAACTCATACTTAAACATCAAAAACTCGGCTTGTGTAAGGGGAAGGTGAAGGGCTTGGTACTTTGGGCAGATCAAGAGCTTCTGTGAAAACTTGGTCGAGGCTGTGAAGTATAGAGTGCATGACCAAAGTCAAAGGGTTCCCAAGAGACTTGTATGCCAATCTGTCAGGCTCTCTTCTAGCTCTGGTTGGCCATCGGGCCTCTGGTTCTGTTTCGTCCTGGACAGAACTGGTATCAGTCAGTCCAATCTCCTCTCCAACATTGTCTCTTTCGTTCTCCTCTCTCATTGCTCTCTGATTCTGATTTTGCAGTTCTGCATTGTCAATTCCGGGTCCTTTGTTGACCGGTTCATTGGGTACTGTCAGATCCTCTTCAAGAGGCACCGTAGCAGATTGTTCTATTTCTTCCACAGGTAAATTTGTCTCATCTCCAGGTAAGGGGTCAGCAGGTAAGTTATTATCCTCTTCTGCTTCCACGCTAGGAACCTGAAATGTGTTTGAGTGTTCCTCTCTCACCACCTGGGGGGGATGAAATTCTTCAGCAGTCGGGTTAAGATCTGACCCTACTGGATTCACATCCAGCTGCAAAGGAGGCTTGGTCTTGGTTCTGGGAATGTCATATACAACAGTGAATGATGGGTAAGTAGCCTTATCTTGATTTACTAATGGATAGTCCAGTTCCTCCTCTTCGTCACTATCAAGTCGGCTTCCTGCCCCCTTGGCTTCCGGTGCAGGATTCTGTGTGGGTTTGGCAGTTGTCTCTTCCCAGCCATCCAGACCGATTTTATCTGCTTCAACTGAGTTTGAAGGTGCAAGAAACCCACAAGGTAGGAGAAGGTCTCGATGTAGGGTTCTCTCAGGTCCTTCAGATGTGAGCGGAGCCACTACATACACTGGGGAATCACTAATGTGTCTGACAACCTTGTAGACCGTTTGACTCCACTTGTCTGCAATCTTGTGTTTTCCTCGTATCCCCACATTTTTCACAAGGACTCTGTCTCCAGCTTGTAGAATGGATTCTCTGACCTTCAAGTCGTACCTCTGTTTGTTGCGTAGAGCCATCTTATCACTGTGCTCTACAGCCAGTCTGTAACTCTCCTCCAGGGTTTCTCTGAGCCTTTTCACATACTCGCTATGAGTGACTTTCCTCAGCCCTTCAGGATGTAATCCAAATGCCACGTCAATAGGCAGGTTCGGCTGTCTTCCATACATTAGTTGGTAAGGAGAAAATCCTGTAGTGTCGTTTTTCGTGCAATTATAGGCGTGGACTAATGGCTGCACATAGTCTCTCCACTTCACTTTATCCACTTCTTCGAGGGTTCCAAGCATTGCCAGCAAGGTCCGGTTGAAACGCTCTACTGGATTACCCCGTGGGTGGTAAGGGGTTGTTCTTGATTTCTTTATCCCCAAAAACTCACAGAGATTTTTGATGACGGCAGACTCAAAGTTGCGGCCTTGATCGCTATGTAAGCGTTCAGGCATGCCATAGTGTACAAAGAAGTTGTTCCATAAAGCTTTGGCCACTGTTTTCTCCTTTTGATCAGGGGTAGGAACTGCAACAGCGTACTTTGTGAAGTGGTCAGTTATCACAAGTATGTTTTTTGTGCCACGGCCGTCTGGCTCCAAGGAGAGATAGTCCATGCACACCAACTCAAGTGGCCGGCTGGTCTTGATGTTAACAAGAGGGGCTGTTTTCTCTGCTCTTGCCTTGCGTCGAAGGCACCTTTCACATTTTCTGATTTTCTCTTCAACCTCAAAACACATCCTTGGCCAATAGAACCGTGCACGCACCAGATCTACTGTCCTCTCATACCCCAAATGACCAACATCATCATGGAGATTCATCAGTGCCATTTGTCTGTATTTCTTCGGGAGAACAAGCTGGAAATCAGGCTGATTCTCGATCTTGCACTTTCTATACAGAACTTCGTCACTCAATATCAGCTGGTCTTGAACTCTGAGCAGTAGCTGCACTTCCCTTTCCTCTTTCTGCCGGAGACGGTAAGTGAGGTGTTTACCCGCCCTGACGATGTCTATTACTCTGTTGATTGTCGGATCATTTCTCTGCTCCATAGCCCAATCTTGCTGAGACATCCTGGGAAGTGTGGTGGATCCAGGAAGCAAGTTGGCTTGAGCATATTCAGGGCAGATGGCTCGCTCATCCATTGCCAGACACTCCACAATGACAGGTGAGTGACCATTTTCTTCCTCTGTTTCAGTGAGTTTGTCCAGCTGATGTCTCTCACAGACGGCTCTGACGGCCTCCTGTGGGAAATTGTCCTCATTTCCCTCCTTCACAAACTTTGACATGAACTGTCGCACTCGCTCATCCTCAACTGCTGCACTGTCATCAACTTCTGCAGGGGCATGTGGACGTCTTGATAGCCCATCTGCGTCCTGGTTCTTTTTGCCAGCCCTGTATCTGATGCTGAAGTTGAAGTTGGAAAGGTCGGCAAGCCAACGATGACCACAGGCGTCCAGTTTTGCAGAGGTCAAAACGTAAGTCAAGGGGTTATTGTCAGTCAACACATTGAACTCTACTCCATAGAGGTAATCTGCAAACTTATCCGTGATTGCCCACTTGAGGCTGAGGAACTCAAGCTTGTGCGTGGGGTACCTGCGTTCACTGTTGGATAACCCTCGACTGGCATATGCAATAACCTTCATTTGACCATCTTGTTCTTGGTACAGCGCGGCTCCAAGTCCATGCAAGCTAGCATCTGTGTGGAGTATGTATGGCTTCTTGGAGTCGGCGAATCCCAGTACGGGTGCTGTTGTTAATCGCTCAATGAGGGTTTTGAATGCCTCCTCACACGAAGATGTCCATTTGTCATTAAATGGTTTCTTTACGTCAACATTAGAGAATGACCTTTGCCCTTTTGAAGGGTTGTCATGTTTCCTTTTCTTTGCAGGGACGTATCCAGCCGTCAGATCATTTAGAGGCTTTGAAATCTTGGAGTAGTCTCTGACAAACCTCCGATAATATCCTGTGAAGCCGAGGAACGACTTCAACTCAGATATGTTGTTTGGGCGGGGCCATGAGGTGAGTGATGCGATCTTATTAGGGTCTGTCTCCACACCATTTTCTGACACTATGTGACCTAAGTATCTCACAGACTTCCTGAAGAAATGACATTTCTCCGATGACAATTTGAGACCGAACTCTCTCAGTCGGTTCAGCACCCTCAAAAGCCGCTCTTCATGTTCTTCCAGGGTATTGGAGAACACAATAAGATCGTCCAGGAATACCAGCACTTCTCTGTGATTTAGGGAGCCCATACACTTTTCCATAACTCGCTGGAAGGTGCTTGGAGCATTGGTTACTCCCTGCGGCATCCTATTGAACTCCCAAAAACCCATCGGTGTGACAAAGGCAGTCTTATGTTTATCCTCTTCCTCCATTTCCACTTGATAATAACCCGACTTTAAATCCATGACAGAAAACCACTTTGCTCCTGTCAGAGCTGCAAACGCCTCTTCGATGTGTGGCAAAGCATAAGCATCTTTGATTGTTTGGTTGTTTAGTTTTCTGTAATCCACACATAGGCGGATTTGTCCATTTTTCTTTTTCACAACGACAATTGGCGAAGCAAATGGGCTCTCTGACTCCCTTATGACGTTTGCGTCATACAGCTCTTTCAGATGGAGACGAACTGCCTCGTAATCAGATGGATGGATGGGCCTTGCCCTTTGTTTGAAAGGCGTCGGGTCAGAAAGGCGGATCTTGTGCTTTACAGCTGTTGTGTGTCCATAGTCCAAATCTCCCCTTGCGAAGACTTCAGGAATTGAATTCAACTTCCTGGTAACCCTGTCTTTCCATTCTTCTGACAGAGGGGAATCAGCAAACTCAAACTCGATCAGATTTTCAGGATTTACTTGACCAGCTGTGAAACACTGAGCAGTAGCGATGGTCTGGTTTGAGATTTGTACCTCCCCTTTAATATCACTGGTGGGGGTCAATGGAGAGATGGATAGTGGCATTGAGAGCTCTGCCAGAGTTCGATGGGCTGGAACTACAATGTCGTGCGCAGACTCATTTTTGAGGAGAATAGGGACTTTAAAGGAGGTCTGACGTGGGCTTGCCATGATGTAACGGCAGGATACCAAGCCACCTGGCAGATCGACATTAGTGGGGGGCTCCACCAGAAGAGGTGCACCATGAACAGTGGGGACATGTCTTGCACGGCCATTTACCGCCATTTTCTTTCCAGCCGGAATGACTATAATGTTCTTTGACTGTAATTTTACCCTGCCCACTGTCCCATCTTGTTGTGTCCTGCTCAAGTAAATACTCTGCAGGTGTCTGACGAGTGAGGCATATTCACAGTCCGGTGAAATGTTTGTTCCTTCTTTGAAACCTTTGTACAAGATATCAAGAGTATTTGTGCCGACAAGAACTGGAACCTCTACACTTGTTCTTGGATCGGGAACAACTAGAGCCAGCGTTGTGACCACCTTAGGCTCTCCTGTGAAATGTTCTGGGAAAGTTATGTCAACTTCAATGCAGCCAAGGTAAGGGACGAGTTGGCCTGCAGCTCCCTCTATGTGCAAGAGGTCCTCTATGGGAATGAGGGGGTGAGAAGGTAAGTAGGTTTCATGAAAGGATTTGGTGATGGTCGTGACCTGTGAGCCTCCGTCCATTAGACAGTTTTGCTGAACTCTGCCAACTGTGACTCTGGCCACATGTCTCGAACCAACCAACCTTCTTGTGAGCCGGCGTGCAGTTGTCGTAGTTTGTTGACATTTGGTTTCACATCTCCATTTTGATATGGGACTCTCCTCTGTGTCCTCGGTTCCAGTAGGTCCCGTCACTGGAACCCGTTCCAGTTTAAAGGCTGTTTTGCCTTCCACTCGTCCTGCTTGTGTCTAAGTTCTGTGTATTTTTGGTCTACGAGGGCTTTGTTCATGGGCTCGTCACAGTTTCTGGCAATGTGGCCATCCTCTCCACACTTATAACAGAACCAGGCCTTTGGCTGAGGTCTTGAAGTGGGTGTGTTCTGCGGCATCACATGATGAGCCTGTGCTTCAGCTACTGGTGGAGGTGAGTTATTTGTTGATAATGCACCTTTAAATTCCTGTTTTTTATCCTTCTTGTATTTCTTGCTGTTGAGCTGCATCTGTAACTGAGCTACTTGTTTTCTTAGACTTTCAGTTTCAGAGATGTATGACTGCAGTAAGCTGGCATTGGAATCACAGAGAGAGATGTCAGGCACAGAGTGAACGTTCACTGAAGGCTTTGTCTTAGAGGAGCCAAAGTGACGTTGCATCCTGTCATGTTTTGATGCTCTCCTGTCCTCTTCAGTACGTACCTGTAGCAACAGCTCTGCAAAGTTGGGAGGTGTTTCA
The DNA here is from genome assembly GCF_900880675.1 of Sparus aurata. Lineage (NCBI taxonomy): Eukaryota > Metazoa > Chordata > Actinopteri > Spariformes > Sparidae > Sparus > Sparus aurata. The sequence continues at coordinate 2,135,606 of NC_044189.1, read as the reverse complement.
TTTTTGAACTCCAGCTGTAAGACCAGACTGTGGTCCCAGCAGCCACGCTTGAATTGCTTCAGTAAGTGTCGGTCGGCGTTCGCCTGTTTTACACCACCTCTCCTTACAGCTGTGCACAGAAGACTCTGCAATCTCTGTAGATAATCAGATGGCTTCTCCCCTGTATTCTGATTTGTGTTTAAGAATCTTGCAAATACCTCCTCCCCATCTTCTACAAGTCCATACGCAGAGTTGAGCAGCTGGACATAATGTCTGGGATGTGCAGATGTACCAAGTTGCCTTACCACATCCGAAGCTGGGGGAAGCAGGCTCTCTAGTATTTTTCTCCGTTGCACATCAACCGATAGACTGTCATCATCAAACATCAATTCTACATGTAATGACCATGTCTCATAATCTGCCTCACCAGGGGGTTTGGGTACTTTTCCAGAGAATGTCCTCATCCATTTGGAGGTGGACTGATTCTTGATCACGTGTTCCACTACAACTCTTTGCACCTCAGGTGGGTTTGTTACTTCATTACTTAGATTTGTTGGACTTCCAGGTACAGTGTATCTCTTTTTAACTACACCTGGTTCACTTGGGTTGGGTGTTGTAGCAGGTTTAATGTGTGGGGGGGGTTTACTGTGTTTATATGGTTTCTTGCTTCTGCGTACTAGGGGTGTGGTGCTGTGGTCTGATTGGGCACTACTGTCAGAGTCACTGCCGTCACTGGAGTCAGTGGAGGATGTACACAGGACTGTCGCAATCTGATTAGTGAATTGTGTTGTTGTTTTAACACGGTCAACCTGCCACTTTACACTTGGATTGGTCACATTCACTACTTCCATAGGGAGAAGTGTCTCAATATTGGCTCTTGCAGTTCCGGATTTGAAATCCACAATGACTGTTTCTCCACTTGACACTCCTGTGTTTCGCTCTCTCCTTATGCCGGTTACTGGGCCATATTTCTCAAGGGAATCTATAATGTCCTGGTCTGCATTACCACTGGTAACACCGGAAACACATACAGAAAGTGTGTCATCAATGTCTGCCATTGTCTTTTCCTTTGCTTCTGTTCAAGTTAGAAGGGGCAAAACAAAAAGTAAAAAAAAATAATAATGATAATGGGGATAATCAGACTGATCAGTTAGCAATTTCCTGCGTTTAAATCACAGTTTGTATTGTTCAGTTAACCTATATAACCCTCGCTCCTGGGCTAGCTCGCCACAAAAACTACTATGTAACCCAGTAAGAACAACACTTACTTGACTACTGTACTCAGATTCAATTCAAAGAGCGAGGGATGAGTTAGTGTAAATGTAAACACAAGGATGTTTATTTTCACAAGCAACAAAAAGTAGAATCACACCTCAGATTCAATTCTCCACTAAACAAAAAAACAAAACTGAAAGTTGCCCTTGACAGCGTATTGCTGTCCGATATCAATGTCCATCAAAGTCTGGTCCAAAAGTTCAGTTTGTATTCGGGTTCGTCCAAGTGTCTCAATGTGTATGTGCTACCCGGGTAGTGTGTGTGTTTGTATGATTGCTGCGCAGCTTTAGATCTTATCTGCTCCAGGAATGGATCTTCAGGAAGATGATGAAGATGGAGGAATCCAGATCCCCTCTAACCTTGCCTCGCACCAGACAGAAGTCCTGGTTGGAATCGATGCTGTCCCACAGTGTAGATCCAGCAACAAAAAAACCAATCTGCCATAGCAGAAATTAAAAATAATTATCAATCACCAATTACTGTACAGTATCGTATCTCTCTTATTCTCTTTAACTCAAGTGCAACTTATAATACTGACCACAAAAGGAATGATAAACTTCATCCTGAGACATCAAACCTTAGACATCATGTTTTTATCCCTTTTTTAACAGTATTGTTAAATCATGTACACCATTTATTCTTTATCATCTTTTTTTCACTTACCAAATCATGTATTTCTTATTCACATCTACTATTATGCATTTTTCTTACCATCTAAACATGAACTAACGCATATTATTACCAAGAAGACCTTTACGTGTACAAATCATGAACATTAGCACTCATCTAGCACGTTGTTAACTTTCCAACCTTAAACATGGCGCCTGAGAATGACACAGTAAAAATCACGGTTCCTCATTCGAAATAAATGCATTTCCAAAACACAAAACTCAGCTTATACACTCATTTCAACATCTCCATAACATTAACAGTTGACCCCGATTGGTTTTTGATAATAAGAAAGGTTCAACATAGCTTAATCATAACTGAACTGAACAAATAATGTGTCCGCTAGCAACGTAGCATGCTAAGCTAGTACACTCACCGGAGTCCTCAATCGTATAAAACAAAATACAGCAAATCCTCCGGTCGCAGTGATCAGAACCCTCCGTCAACGACTTCGGACACGTACAAAATCATAAACATCAGTATAAGGTAGTATTCCTTGCATAACTTGTCATCAACTTCACTCGTGACTGTATCGCGGTCTCGTTAACATCAGGCCTAGGTGAGGTCGGTCAATCCCAGCATGCAATGCTCGCATCTTCTGAATTCACTCAGTTTTACATACATAAAGCGCCCTCTAGCGGCTATTTTACACAACTGCAGTCAACTTAAAATACAGTTTTCCTCACAAACCCAAATATTAAAATGAAAATGAATTACTATAAAGCCAAACAAATAAATAATAGTCTGTAAACCCAAAGTGGTATTTTCATAGGGGTTACAATGACATTACTAAATCGCTTAGATGTGACAGTTTGGATTAAAAACTGAGTCACTCACCGCGTATGTAGATTCCAGCCAGTATGAGCAGATACATCACTCCCAGAGTCACTGCAGGAGCTCTGAAACACCTTCTTTTGACAGCTGCACCGTTCTGTTCAGTGTTTGGTCCTACAGAGGAAAAATACATAGACAACATTTTTATTATGTTGGTATGAAGGTTGAAGTGACCACTTTAAACTGTGGAGTGTTTGTTGCTCATTGTCATTCCCTCTATAAGAATAATGAGTGACGTTACACCAGATTAGAGCACCAAGACAGCTGATAATGACCCGTAGTCAGCGGTAACTGATGGTGAACTGATGGATGGATTCATAATTTTAACTCAGTATGTAATTTAAATATAGCCACATAAACATTTGACCTTACTTCTCTTTATTCAATTGTCATCTTTTAAGACTTACTGGCTTGTTGTGATCCGAGATCAGCGTGATGCTCTTGTCATAACCCGGCTCCTAGGCCATGACAAATACGGGAATGGACGCAGTGGGTGGTAATGAATGTAAAGTATTTATTATAATAAATTATACAGCTGATGAAATAACTGCAACTGTGAGGTTTGACAGTCAGTAACATCAGCGGTGTAAATGTGGATGTGTGAACAATAAGGTGTAAGGTGTTGGGATGCAAAACAAAACAGAAATTAAACAAAAGACGAAAGCCTGCAGGAGCTGGCAGAAGTGAGTCCAGGTGAGAGAGAGAGCGCACGGCGCTGGTAGTTGGCCTTTTATCCTATGGGAGCGTCAGGCCCAGGTGCTCTGAATCTGGCTGGCTGCTACAATCACACTCCTCTGGTTCCCTTGTGGACAAATGGAAAAACACAGTAGTTCAAAACCATACCTGCATCAGACTGGTTATGTCAGGCAGGGGCCGTCACACTCTTCATCCTCTAAGATCTCCACCTCCATCTCCTCTCCCTCTCCTCTGTTCTCTGTTCTGATGAATCTCACATTGAAGCTGGAATCTGGTGCAGCAAGAATTTCTGCAGACATCTTTACAAACTGGAAACTTAACTGAAGCTATTCTTGAACAGGTTTGACTGTGTAGTTTAGCATTCTGTCTTTTAGTTGGACAGCCTCTAACACAGGAAGTGACATCAGGACAGACCACAACTAAACACATGAAAAACACACTTCACTTAAAATTGTTTCAAAATTAGAGTTTTAATGGTTTGCCAATTGGAATCAAGACATCATCAAATAAACAATATTAATACATTTGAAGCTACAAACTGAAGCTGTTTATTGTCTTGACAGTGACTTTGAGGAAATACAAGGTTTTCACTGCAAAGAAAAAGTGTGTGTAGACATACGCACATTTGTGCCCAGCTGCATTCACACAGTTTAACCACACATACGTGCATGACGCAGGAAATGTAATGCTACTGGATTGTTTTTTTTTTTTTTTTTAAAGTTAGCTCTGCTACATGCACAACTTGTGACCCACAGAGAGACAAGAGATGCAAACAGTGTGTAGGAGTGCACAACAAAGATCCAAAATGAAGGAACAATGTTAAATTGCATCAAGGGCTGATCCAGATATGAGACAGTTGAAATGAAGTTTAAATGGGACCTTGGTTATAATTATGAACTGACCTCATCATGGAATTATCATGGGAATTGGACAGGAGCACATTACACAGGCTAAAGAAGCATAACATAAACCTTCAAGCATGTTTCTCTCCCCTGTAGAAGCTTCACACTGAACATTAGCAGCAACTTATCAACTAAAGGAAAGTAAAGACAAGCTTTTATTGTGATAGTCCTGCAGGGCTGCAGAGTCAGTAATACACATGTAGTTGTGTTGGATCACTTCCAATACAGCATGTAAGGCAGAGGAACATGTCACACACAATACATGTAAATGTGTCTGAGTTTACAGAGCTGATCTCAACACTACACACTTCTGTCATCATAGAATGCAAGAAACTCGTTTCTCACAGATATAGTTCTTAATTCCAGAGTTGCTTTGTCTCCATTGTCCTTGTTGATTGCAGCATGATGCGTACTGGCTCCTTGTAGCAGCTGGTAGTCCTGATGCACTGAAGCTGTAGCACAAAGAAAATGTTTATCTTTTAAACAGAGTACAAGCTTCTGATTATTTTTTCAATTTCATATAAGTTGTTGAATTTTACCCCAAATATGAATGTTTCCTATAATCTAGATGATAATTGTACATGAACATTACATTAACACAACTCATGTTGTAATCTTGTCTGTCTGTTTTTAGTAAATCCTGTGATTAGCCTTTTCAGGACTGAAACAGAAAAAGAAAGTGATTATCAGGGTTCGCACGTTCATTTTCCAGGTCCACGAAAATTAATGAAAAATAACATTTCCTGTAAAGTTTCGGAAAAGTCATGGAAGTATTGCGTGGAAAATATTTAGGATGCGTAAAATATAAATAAAATGATGTAATGTGCGATTAAAACGGACAAGGGTCAGGTATTAGTAAACCAGCCACCGTTGTCAAAGTTTTTTGTGCCTCTGAGTCATGACTTCATGTCTTCATGTCACTCTGCAAGTAGTCCATTCATTTGTCACGACGGAAATTAATTCAAAGCAGAGCTCCACCAAAGAGCCTGCAATCGTTGCGAAAGGTTATCTGATGTGTCATTGTTTCCTCTGTATGCATTCTGCTGCAGGATTTTCAGCGCTAATACAAAATAATTGTTTTTTCAATATCTTCCATGTCATGTGACCCAGTGACATCAGCAGCAAATGGTATTAGTAAACTGGACCAATAAGACACAGCTCTTTTTATTGTATTTTAGTGCTTCCTCTATTTTATGTCATGTCATGTCATCGTCCGTAACCGCTTATCCCCTTCCATGGGGTCGCTGGGTGTTGCTGCTGGAGCCAATCCCAACCTCGTCTCAGGGCGAGGGTAGGGTACTCCTTGGACAAGTCGCCAGCTCATCTCAGGGCCTCCTCTATTTTATATGAATATTAATATGCAGAAATTGTGTTGTTTTTTTCTCAATAGCCTCCACATCATATGACCCACTGACTTCTGAAACACATCCTGTTTCCATAAAAAATCTATAATATAAAGAAAATAATGGTAAAAAAGTTCTCTAATGCTCAAGAGGTTAACACATTTTCAAGCAGCAACGTCAATTTCTACACTATTTTTTATCATGTCTTAAGGGGGGTACATACATAAGGATTTTATAAATCTTAAGAGATTTTTTTATCTGTAGAGCCCCCACACATGGAGATTAAAAAATCTGCTTTGATCGTACTGTGTGTGGTGTGCTCCGATATTCTCAGCAAAGGACACCACACACATAAAGATTATCTGTCTCACGGCCGATCTAGAATCTAGTCCTCCGAGCCAGAAATATCGCGTGATCAAACGTGATCTAGAGTAACCAATGGCAACAACCCCAGCATCAACAGGCTCTTCATAAACGGAAAAGAGCATAGAATGTATATAAAAAAGAGTAAATAAACGTTTGAAACCATGAAAGACATGGAAGACATAGAAGAGGGAATGATGGTGGTCCTCGGACTATTGCTGTCCCATTAAAAACATTAAAATGGCTAATTCAAACACCCCCATAGGAAAAGTTAGATCTCACAGTTGTTTTTATTTACGTCCGCTCCGTGTTCCTCAGTCAGCTGGTTGGCTACGTTGCGTTTCACATCACATTTCACGGAGTAGTGACTCAGGAGTCGTCAGCTTTCCCCACACACATGAACATTTTTTGTCGTAAATATTAAACAAGTTTAACATTTACAATTGTCGGCCACGACCCGTTTCCAAGCAAATTATCGGGACAAATTGACTCTTAACACACCACAGACCACAGGATAATCGTATAGGATAATCTTATAAAACAGAAGATAATCTTCCGTGGTCAGGAAGGGGTAAAATCGGAGCAAAATCAGCCTGAATATCATCATGTGTGTACTCCCCTTCAGATTCTGATTCTGAAATTCTGAAAATGATGTTTTTTTTTCAAAAATCTCACCAGTAGTCACCATTTAAGGGGTTATTTTCCAAATTTTCTTCCGGTGGGAGAACCATGAAAAGTCATGGAAAACTATTGCTAAAAAAGTGTACGAACCCTGAATTATGGATCCACTGATTTGAAACACAAGGATGGTTTCCCAATCATTGTGTTTCTTTTAAGCTGATAATACTAATAATATTCACATTTATTTGACACGTTTTTGAGATGTTTTCTCTTTCAAACCAATGATCCTGGAGCACATACTGTAATACACTACTCACAATAAGTTAGGGATATTGTGAGAAACTCAATGGATTTCATACATATGGTGTTTGTTTCACTTCAGAGAGTTTTGGGATAGGGAGGCAATTGTATTGGGGTGATAGACACACCTCATTTTGTGTTTTCCATGTAATGGTCTCACTGTGTACAGTGTGCCTTACATATTGGGGCCAATACCAAAAAACTAAAAGACAACCCTTTTCAATGTGACATCAATTTCAACATTCTGTGGGTATAAAAAGCTAGTATTGTCAGTAAGTCATTCCAAGTTCATTATTCAAACAGCCATGAACACACGACCTCACTTAACGGACGAGCAGCGCCACCTGGCCATAGCACGCCTTCGGTTCGGTGGCAGGCAGTCAGATGTTGCTCGTGAACTCAAAGTGTCATCAGCAGACTTGCATCAAGACACAGAACTACTGGCAGAGTTTGTGACAGACCCAGGAGTGGAGCCCCACGAGTAACAGACCGCAACGATGACCAGTACCTAAGGACCTATGCACTCAGACATAGTTATGCAACTGCCACACAGCTGCAGGCCCAGTTACGAGATGTGAGGGGTACTAGGGTTTCCAGACAAACCATTCGAAACCGACTCCACCGCTTTGGCTTGAATGCCAGACGACCGTTGCAGGTGACTCCACTGACACCAAGACACCGCCATGAACGTTTGCAGTGGGCACAAGACCATGTGACCTAGACAATGCAGCAGTGGTCTACCGACCTGTTCACCTTCCGGGTCACCTTGCACAGAAATGATGGTCGTCAGCGTTGCTGGAGAAGGCAAGGTGAGCAATACGCCAAGGTCAACATGGTCCCCAGGGTTCCCTTTGGTGGAGGAGGTGCAACAGTCTGGGCAGGCATCACCAGTCAGCGCAAAACAGATTTGGTTATTCCAGATGGCTCAGTCACTGCACGTTCTTACCTCAGAGACATCATAGAACCCATCATCATCCCCCAATTCCGCCAGCACACCCCCAACTTTCTGTTCATGGATGATAATGCTCCACCACATCGTGCCAGAATTGTCACAGCTCGACTTCAGGAAGTCGGAGTGCCTCATATGGTATGGCCAGCAATGTCCCCTGACCTGAACCCCATAGAGCACGTCTGGGACCAGCTGAAGCAGAGACTGGATGATCGTACCCCACCCCCACATGACCTGGCAGAACTGCGTGTAGCACTTGTGGAGGAGTGGAACGCATTGCCTCAGAACAACATCATGAGGCTAGTGAGGGGCATGAGACGTCGCTGTCAAGCTGTCATTGCGGCAAATGGTGGAAACACCCGCTACTGACATTGTCAATTTTTGTTATTTGGGGCTATCCTTGTTATTGTCTAAATTTTTGGGGTAATGAATATTAAACTAATGAAAATGGTGTTTCTTCTCATTCATTATTAGTAATATCAAAGGGAACTTTTACTTATTTCATTAAAATTCAGACCAAATAGGAAAAGCACTCATGTAAATATCAATATCCCTAACTTATTGTGAGTAGTGTATATACTATAACTGTAGTGCTGGTTGATGAAGCAGCTCCACACCTTATCACAGACAGACGTTTATAAAGAAATATTTTTTTTTATTTTTCAGTTTGAGAACACACTTATCTTAAAGATAAGCGTTTACTTTGATGGAAATGTGAAAATAAAAACTTAAAAATGTCTCACATTTCTGTCAGTGGTGATCCGTCCGCCCACTTCCATTCATAATGGCTTCTTCTTGTTGACTCTGTCTTTAGACCAATCCAGGACTCTCCATTCATGTTGTTCAGCTCACTGACAAATTTCTGGTATTTAACAAGAGACAAAAATCATTTCTCTGTTCATCATTCAGTTTTTCTATTGTAGTAAATAAATATTGTTAAATATGAATAATTATTAAAATAGTTAATTGCAAACAAAACGACAAACCAGATCTTTGAAATACACACAGTCTGAAATATGAAAATAACATTGACAGGTAACAGAGTCACAGCAGGTTGAGTTAGAGGCTCTTTACTAACACACACTCATTGACAAACACACTCACATTTTCATCTTCATTGTTTATGACCACCAGATCTGCTCCTTTGTTCCAACAGTCAGCTCTGCTCTGATCCCACCTTTTGTTCTCATTGGATCTAAAGTAACAGCTGCATCCAGATCTCTTCCATCCATCAGGACACCACTTCCCTGAATATCAAACATGTGTTTTAAAGAAAGATGTCATGTTATTCTGTGTCAGGTTGACTTCTCATTTTCTCTATTTAGTTTAAGGTGTTTCTTGATCACCACTTTCCCTATTCAGACTGTTTACTCTGTATTTTCACTCAGGATTTAATATCTCATTTGTGACGGTCTGAAATACAACATGGCAAAAAATGTGAAAAGCATGAAGCAGTTATAATTAAAAGTTGAAGCACAGTCAAATAGTATCATGTAAATTGACATTACAGTCGCACATTTTCTGTTTTTCTCACCTTGAATTTCATCCTTTAGCTTCTTTACCTCATCCTGTAACTTACTGTGATTTTTACTCAGGGTTTCATAACTGCTCTGCAGCTGATTGTTGTTGACTCTCATGTCTTGAGAAACACAACAATAGATGAACAGTGAGATTATATGAAATTATTTAAGCTCATCTCTCATTTGTGACTGTCTGAAAAACGTCAACAACATGAAATAGTTATAATACATTACAGCTGCTTTCAGTTTTTAATCTCTTCTCACCTTGAATTTCATCCTTCAGCTTCTTGACCTCATCCTGCAACTTGCTGTGATTTTTTCTCAGGGTTTCATAACTACTCTGCAGTTGATTGTTGATGACTGTAATGTTTTGAGAAACACAACAAAAGATGATCAGTAAGATAATACAAACATTTTCCCTAGAATTGGATACTGCAAATTGGCTATTTCCTTTTTTTGTTTTGAGACTTTTTTTTTTTTACCTGAAACTTTTTCCTGTAGTTGGGTGTAGTTGTTGCTCAGTTTGTCGTATCTGTTCTGCAGATGGTCTTTTTCCAAAGTGACTGAAATATCTGGTGAGAACCAGGACAAAGTAAAAAACACAAACATGTTGACCAACTACCTATGTTCCTGTGCATAACGAAATATAATTTTCCATATTCCAAACGAGCATGAAATTTTTTCGTGTTCTTTATATGTTTCATGCACAGACTTCCTAGTACTTTATATAAGTAAATTCCATCACTGTCGCCCCCTGCTGGTACTGCAAGTTCACACATGTTGGTACCTCTACCGATCAAACTGTCATCTAGTGGACCTTTCTGTTACATGCTTTGGCATGTTACTGTCCTGGCTGGGACACAGACCAGCATTCGACCAACATGCTATCAGCTTCAAGGTACACGCTTGAATGTTATAACTCAGACTGCTGAAAAATCATAATAGCTGTGGCCATATATTTAAAGCCCCCAGTCATTTAAAATGGTGTTTTCCTTTTTGTTCAGCTGAATATTTGAGCTTAATCACCAGAATAAATGTTAGTTTAGTACGTTTCTGCACATCAACAAGTAAATTGAAACTGGACGTCTCTTTGTGTTGCAACATTCAGATTGTTTAGGTTCAACTTTCTATTCTGTATTATCACAAGGCTGTGCTGATGCACTGCTTAGGCTTAGGCACAAAAAACAAAAAAAAGTGGTTAAGGTTTGAATACCTGATGTTGTCACCACACTCACTGATGGAGGTGTTCAACTTGCTACTAAAAATAGCTGTGTTTGGATTGCCACAAAAACCACTTGAAATGTCAGCTGATCACTTTTAGAAATACCCAGTTACTCCATTTGCTGGCCAAGCACTCGGCTGATATAGAGAGCCCTCCTCCCCCCTCACAGACCAGGATGTATAAGTGTAGAGTTGAAAACTGCATTACTAAGGAATGATACATTCAGGTCAGTGTGCCCATCTGTTGTTGCTTGTTGAGCTTGAGATTGCCATGTTATATTTTTTGAGCATGTGGTACCTTTGAGGTTATTCTGGAGAATGTTCTGGACAGTATTTGTCAATGTTTTGGATTGTTGCAATAATAATAACACAAACATGCATAAAGAAAGCATATTTTTTAACTTGTTAACTATTGACAATCGTGATTAATCGCGAATAATATTTTATTGGTTGACAGCCCTAATTTATATATAATCAACATGGTTCATGGATCTGCACGAAATGTACCACTTTTTCTAAATGCGTTTGTTGTGCTATGTGTTTTTATCTTACAATATCTGGATAGAAGGATGATTGCAGGCAGCATCAGAAGGCACAGCACTCCAAGACAGAAAACTGCAGAACTGAACCGCTTAATTTGGACGGCTGGAGGCTGTTGCTCATTCTGCCGACCTAAAGTGACAAAACACACGGAGAAAGCGTCATTCTGCTCAAAATAATCTGTTTCATTAGTCAGTGGGCCACATGACATGGAAGCTGTTCCAAAAAACATAATTTCTGCACATTGATATTAATATAAAATAGAGGAAGCACTAAAATATGATAAAAAGACCTGTGTCTCATTCATCCAGTTTACTAATGGATTGGAATCACTGGGTCACATGACATGGATATATTTGTATTCATATATTTATGCTAAGTAATTTAATGACGGTCCCTATATCAGTCTCCAGCGAGGAGGTGAGCTAACCGTCTTCCTGCTGCTGACACTGGTGGCTGGACACGAGTGAATATCCGCCGAATATCCAACCTGAAACTAACTTCACCCCGGTTCGATGACTCACCTGCTGCAGCCTTTGAATAGGATGACGAGGATTTCAGTCACTCAACTCAAACGGTGACTTGTAGAAATGATACAAACAGCAGTAAAGACAATAATAATCGTTTTCAAGATAACTTAGGGTGAAGTGCTTTCACTGTGTGCGACTTAAATTGCCATTCGCCCGTGATATTAAACCTACAAAAATGATGTCCTTTTTTTTGTGGCGGCGGCAGCGCTGAAAATCCAGCAGCAGAATGCATTGAGGGGAAACACTGACACATCCGATAACCTTCTGCAACGATTGCAGGCTCTTTGGTGGAGCTCTGCTTTGAATGAAGTTCCATCGTGACAAATGAATGGACTTGTGGAGTGACATGAAGACATGAATCAGAGGCACAAAAAACGTTGACAGCGGTGGCCGGTCATTATGTTTACCAATAACAGACCCGTGCCTTGCACACACACATTTATCCCATTTGTTTTGAAATAGATCTGATAAAAAATAATGAGAATAAATATACATATTTATATCCAATCCCTGATTGGGATGTGACGTCCGATTCCGATCGAGTCTGAAACCATGTGATCAGACTGGGACATCCCTAATTTAAACACTGTTGTATAAACTAAAGTATGAGCTCATCTTAAAAAGTTAGAATGAATCATTGAATTGCACAACTGAGCTTCAATAGAAATTGTGTTACAGCTGTGCATGACCTCCTCAGCCTCTCTCACCCTCGACTCTGTACTGATAATGATATTCAACAGGTCTTGTCATGCAGCACCTCACTTCCTCCTGTCCTGTCATTTCCCTTACTAACCTGTTGTAAAGCTGTCTCAGCTGGAGATGATACTTCCTCAGATCTGAGAAATGATATCTTATGTTTAATGTTACTAAAACCTATAGACATAGTGTCAAAAAAAACCCTGAATATTAGATACATGTTGTGTTTTAAATGAAACAAATGGCCTGGAAAGTTGAGCTTTGGTGGGACCAATTAACGTGAACAGAACACATGAACAAAGGCCTCTACTCAGAGAGCTCTGGTACATGTCAGAGCACAACATAATCCAAAGAACTACTGGATGGAAATGTCCATAAAACACAAGGGCTCATACAGTATATGTAGGTGTATAGAAAGAAACATATATGCTGATGGGTTTGGAAAATGTTACGATCTAAGGTGAGCGTAAACTTAGAGTTTACACAATTTAACGGGCACACCCACCATCAGACAAGACAAGTATTATTATTTTAGTCATATTGATTTGTCATAGTTTCTCTCTTACCTCCATCATGTGACTGAAAATGATGTATTCCAATATCGTCTGCACTCTCGTAGATATCCACCTCATTTTCTTGCCACTCATCATTTCTGGTGTATCTGACCTTCTTGGATAAATCCGGTTTGGCATAAATATCTGTTGACATCTTTAGAGGACTAAAAGCGTTAAAGAGAAGCTGCACTTCACTTACTTTTACAGCACTGTGCTGATCTGTTACTATGCTGCTGTACGTGTATAATATGCACCAATAACTATGGTAGATAAACACAATAACGTAGTACACTGTACTGAAGCTGCTGGCAGTGTTTCTTGGTCCGACGTCCGTCTGGTGTCAGTCGAAAACATTCAGGAAGTGAAAACATGCAGAGAATCACACATACCCTTCCTTTCATTCACTTGACTCTTTATAAAAACATTGTGGACTATAACAGCTGGACAACAGAACTGTCTCATCTTTAGATTTATGATAACATTTAGATAAACTATGAATACACACAGAATAATTCTATTGTTTCTTTGTTTAAACAATAGAGTCGATATATCTGCTTCCACTTTCACACATTGGTTGCCAGCTTCACACCCACACAGCTGCCCACCAACCCCCACACACACACACCCACACACACACACACACACACAGAGTCTCTCTCTTTCACTGTCTTTTGTCCAAAGCAGGAAATGTTGCTTTCTTGGTTCTTTTCATTGTTAAACGTTAGCTTATAAAGAGACTAAAACCGTTCTCCAACAAGTTTAATGAAGTGAAGATTTTACAATCAATCAATTAATGTAGTCATAGGAACGCAGTATTACATCACCTGTCAATCAACCATTCAACAATAGAAACTTGCACTGCTGTCAGGCAGATTGCGCTTCTCCTGTTCTTTGAAGCCATTGTGAGCACACACAGATCAGGCCGGACACTTGGTTTTTATGACTCAGACTTCTAAGGAATCATAATGGCTTCAGACAAGTGTTTAAATCCCCCCTTCAGTCAAACTGTGTTTTTCTTCTTGTTCTTTAAACAGCTGTCACTGTTAGCAGTGTTTTTTGGTCCGACGTCTATCTGGTGTCAGTCGAAAACATTCAGGAAGTAACAACATGTATAAATCACACATACCCTCCCTTTCATTCACTTGACTCTTTATGAAAACATTGTGGACTTTATAACAGCTAGATTACAGAACTGTCTTATCTTTAGATTTATGATAACATTTAGATAAACTATGAATAAACACAAAATAATGCTATTGTTTCTTTTTTCAAACAGCAGGGTATTTTGATTTATCTGCTTACACTTTCACCTGCCCACCAACCCACAAACACACGCATATACTCTCTACTTTTCTCTGTCACATCTGTTGCAGCTGGTGGTGGCGTTGTTAAAATCAAACCGATTATTAGAGTTTAAGTCGCAACACTGGATATTTTTAAGGACACCAGATATATTTCAATCTGCTCTTCTGGAGACAAAACCAGGTGTTTCTTAGGCAAGGCAAGGCAAGGCAAGTTTATTTGTATAGCACAATTCAGACACAAGGCAACTCAAAGTGCTTTACAGGCACACACAAATTACATTAAAAGACATAAACATTTCATTTAAAAGACATTAAAAATTGCATTAAAAAAATATAAAATAATAATAATAAAAAATGAAATAATAATAATAATAATAATAATAATAATAATAATAAAAATAAATAAAAATAGCATTTTAAGACCAGTAAAAACATTAAGAGACAAACATCAAAACAAGTAGGCTAAAATAGAGAAGCTTTAAAAGAAACAAGACTGTAGAGTCAGAGTAATAATGCAGTTCAAAGACTTGAATTGCTTCAGTTAAAAGCAGTGGCAAAAAGAAATGTTTTAAGTCTTGATTTAAAAGAGGTGAGTGTTGGAGCAGACCTGCAATTTTCAGGGAGTTTGTTCCAAATATGTGGCACATAGTAACTGAAAGCTGCTTCTCCATGTTTACTTCTGACTCTGGGGACTGAAAGCAGACCGGTACCTGACGATCTTAGAGGCCTGGATGGTTCATAACGCGGCAGCAGATCAGAAATGTATTTTGGCCCGAAACCATTCAATGCTTTATAAACCAACAACAGGACTTAGAAATGTATTCTTTGATAGACAGGAAGCCAGTGTACAGATCTAAGAACTGGAGTGATGTGATCTACTTTTTTGGTTCTTGTTAGGACTCGAGCAGCAGCGTTCTGAATCAGCTGCAACTGTCTGATGGAGTTTTTAGGGAGTCCTGTAAGGACACCATTACAGTAGTCGAGTCTGCTGAAGATAAAGGCGTGAACAAGTTTCTCCAAATCCTGCAGAGACATATCCTGGATATATTCTTAAGGTGATAGTAGGCTGACTTTGTAACTGTCTTAATATGGCTGCTGAGATTTATGTCTGAGTCCATAGTCACACCAAGGTTTCTGACTTGGTCTGTAGTTTTCAACATTACAGACTGAAGCTGAGCAGAGACTTTAAGTCGTTCTTCCTTGGATCCAAAAACAATTATTTCAGTCTTATCTTTGTTTAACTGAAGAAAACTCTGACACATCCAATCATTGATTTGTTCGATGCATCTACTCAGGTTATGTATGGGACTATAGTCCCCTGGTGATATGGTTATGTAAATGTGTGTGTCATCTGCATAACTATAGTAGCAAATTTCATTGTTTTCCATTATTTGAGCTAGAGGGAGCATGTAAATGTTGAATAGTAGAGGCCCCAGAATGGAGCCCTGGGGTACTCCGCTTGTCATTTTCATCCATTCAGATGTGTAGTCACCAATAGACACAAAGTAATCTCTCTCATTTAGATAAGATTTAAACCACTTTAGTGTTGTACCAGAGAGTCCAACCCAGTTTTCCAGTCGGTCCAGTAGTATATTATGGTCGACTGTGTCAAACGCAGCACTGAGATCCAGTAATACTAAGACTGAGATTTTTCCGCTGTCTGTGTTTGAATGAATGTCGTTGAAGACCTTAACGAGGGCCGTCTCAGTGCTGTGATGTGGTCGAAATCCTGATTGGAAAACATCAAAACAGCCATTTATTATTAAGTAATTGTTCAGCTGTTGAAAGACAGCTTTTTCAATTATTTTACTTAAAATTGGGAGGTTTGAAATGGGCCTATAGTTATTCATTACTGATGTGTCTAGAGTTCTCTTCTTCAGGAGTGGTTTAATGACTGCTGTCTTAATGGCTTGGGGGAAGACACCTGAGAGAAGAGACATGTTAACAATCTGTGGCAGGTCTGGAATCATGCAGTCTGAAACTTTTTTGAAGAACCCTGATGGTAAAATATCCAGGCTGCAGGAGGAAGACTTCAAATGCTGTATAATGTCTTGAAGGTTTTTGTCATTAATTGGATCAAATTGTGTCAGGGTATTAGAGTTGGGTTTAGGTGGACAAAACGACAACACACCTCCAGTACCTGGTAGAGTGGCACTGACCGCTTGTCTAATGTTCTGAATGTTCTTAAGGAGAGCTGTGGACATTTTCAGTGTTTTTTGTACCTATATTATAATTTATTAAGAGAGAAATACAAAATTCAACCAAAGCAAACAAAAAGTTGTAGCATAAAGAAACATTCAGTTTTAATTGATCTGTTGTTTTGCAGAAACGCTGAAGAAATGCTCACCTAACAGTGTATGGATTGTGTAGGATTACGCAGATAGGATTACTACACAGAATGAGACAAGAAACAACCTGTGCTGACTAGCTTTAGTGTTGGTCCTAAAATATCTCTTGGACAAAACTCTGATCGCAGGAAGAAAGTGATATGACGAGAATAAAGATGAACATGCACCTATTGTGTTATCTAGCTGAAAGAAGCCTGAAACATGACATTACTAAATCATTTAGATGTTACAGTTTGGATTAACAACTGAGTCACTCACAGCGTATGTAGATTCCAGCCAACATGAGCAGATACATCACTCCCAGAGTCACTGCAGGAGCTCTGAAACACCTTCTTTTGACAACTGCACCGTTCTGTTCAGTGTTTGGTCCTACAGACGGAAAATACATAGACAACATTTTTATTATGTTGGAATGAAGGTTGAAGTGACCACTTTAAACTGTGGAGTGTTTGTTGCTCATTGTCATTCCCTCTATAAGAATAATGAGTGACGTTACACCAGATTAGAGCACCAAGACAGCTGATAATGACTGATGGTGAGCTGATGAATGAATTCATCATTTTAATTCAGTATGTAATTTAAATATAGCCACATATACATTTGACCTTACTTCCCTTTTTCAATAGTCATCATTTAAGACTTACTGGCTTGTTGTGACCTGAGATCAGTGTGATGCTCTTCATCCTCTAAGATCTCCACCTCCATCTCCTCTCCCTCTCCTCTGTTCTCTGTTCTGATGAATCTCACATTGAAGCTGGAATCTGGTGCAGCAAGAATTTCTGTAGACATCTTTGCAAACTGAAAACTTAACTGAAGCTATTCTTGAACAGGTTTGACTGTGTAGTTTATCGTTCTGTCTTTGAGTTGGACAGCCTCTAACACAGGAAGTGACATCAGGACAGACCACAGCTGAACACATGAAAAGACACACGTCACTCAAATTGTTTCAAAATTAGACTCTTATTGGTTTAATGGTTTTCATTTTAATGGTCATTGGAATCTAGACATTCATCAAATAAACAATATAAATATATTTGAAGCTACAAACTAAAGGTGTTTTTTGTCTTCAAATCTTGACAGTGACTTTGAGGAAATACAAGGTTTTCTCTGTAAAGCAGAAGTGTGCATTCACATACACACATTTGTCCTGTGCTGCATTCACTGTTGGCGACACGGTTTTATCCTGTTTTTGTTGTCTTTATTGTATGGTGTTTTTGCACTGTCTACTTTTCGTCGTGCACTGATGGCTCTGTGGGAACACCCTAAATTTCGTTGTACCTCCACAGTACAATGACAATAAAGGCTGTTCTATTCTATTTCAGTTAGCTCTGCTACATGCACAACTTGTGACCCACAGAGAGACAAGAGATGCAAACAGTGTGTAGGAGTGCAGAAGAAAGACCCTAAATGAAGCACCAATATTAACTTTGACAGATATGAGATAGTTGAAATTAAGTTTAAATTGGGCCTTGGTTAAGATTTTAAAATGTCCTTATCATGTAATTATGATGGGAATTGGACAGAAACACATTACACAGGCTAAACAGGCAAAACATAAACCTTCAAGCATGTTTCTCTCTCCTGTAGAAGCTTCACACTGAACATTAGCAGCTGCTGTATCAAAGAGGACAACTTGACATTATTTTCACATATTGAACGCAGACAGATGGAACTGAATACAAACTTATGAATAAACTAAAGCAAAGTAAAGACAAGCTTTTACTGTGATGATCCTGCAGGGCTGCAGAGTCAGTAATACACAAGTAGCTGTGTTGGATCACTTCCAATCAGATTATACAGCATGTAAGGCAGAGGAACAATATGTGTGTGATCAGGTTATTGAGCATGTCACACACAATACATGTAAATGTGTCTGAGTTTACAGAGCTGATCTCAACACTCCACACTTCTGTCATCATAGAATGCAAGAAACTGGTTTCTCACAGATATAGTACTTCGTATTTCCATAATCGCTTTCTGTCCATTGTCCTTGTTGATTAGAGAACGCTGTGTACCAGCCCCATGTTGCTGCTGGTTGTCCTGATGCCCAGAAGCTGTAGCACAATGAAAATGTTTATCTTTTTAAACAGAGCGCAATCTTCTGATTATTTTTCAATTTGAAACAAGTTGTTGAATTTTACCTCAATTGTTAATTATTTCTATAATTAATGAAAATTTTAAATAACTAATCTATTATGTGTATTATTCTTGTCTCTGTTTTCAGTAATTCATGTGATTAACATTAGCAGGAATAAATCAGATAAAGAAAGAGGATATGGATCCACTGATTTGAAACACAAAGATGGTTTCCCAATCATTGTGTCTCATTTAAGTTGATAACATTAATAATATTCAGTGACAACCAGTTACTTTGATGGAAATGTGATAAAAATTAAAACTTTAAAATGTCTCACCTTTCTGTCAGCAGTGATCCGTCCACCCACTTCCATTCATAACGGTTTCCTCCTGTTGACAATTCTGTTTTTAGACCAATCCAGGACTCTCATTCATGTTGTTCAGCTCACTGACACAATTCTGGTATTTAACAAGAGACAACAATCATTTCTCTGTTCATCATTCAGTTTTTATATTGTAGTAAAGAACTGTTTCATTGCAAATAAAACTACAAAACCAATCTTTAAAATACACACAGTCTGAAATATGAAAATAATATTGACAGGAGAACAGGTCCAGATGACAGAGTCACATCAGGTTGAGTTAGAGGCTTTTTACTAACACACACTCACATTTTCATCTTTGTTGTTTATGACCACCAGATCTGCTCCTTTGTTCTGACACTCAGTTCTGCTCTCATACCACGTCTTCATCTGATTGGATCTAAAGTAACAGCTGCATCCAAATCTCTTCCATCCGTCAGGGCACCCCATCCCTTAATGTCAAACGAGTGTTTTAAAGAAAGAGTACATGTCATTCTGTGTCAAATTAACTTCTTGTTTCCTCTATTTAGTTTAAGGTGTTTTTTGATCACCACTTTCCCTATTCAGGCTGTTAACTCTGTATTTTTGCTCAGGATTTAATATCTCATTCGTGACGGTCTGAAATATCCGCATAGCAAAAAATGTAAACATCTTGAATCAGTTATAATAAAAAGATGAAGCACAGTCAAGTTGTATCATGTAAATTCACATTACAGTTGCACATTGTAGATTCTTCTCACCTTCAATTTTGTCCTTCAGCTTCTGTAACTCATCCTGTAACTGACTGTTGTTGACTGTAGTGTTTTGAGAAACACAACAATAGATTATCAGTGAGATAATACAAACATTTTGCAGAGAATTTAATCCTGTATATTTGGTATTTCCTCTTTTGTTTAGAGAGTTTTTTTTTGTTTTTTTTTACCTGAAGCTGTTTCCTGTAGTTGGGTGTAGTTGTTGCTCAGTTTGTCATATTTGTTCTGCAGCTGGTCTTTTTCTAAAGTGATCGACATATCTGTTGAGAACCAGAACAAAAAAAGAAATGTAAACAAATAATCATGCTTTATACTTAAGAACAACTACCTGGTACCTGTCACACCTTGATGAGGGAAACCAGGGCACTCACTGCTGTCCTCTGGTGGAACTGTGAGTCCATTACGAGCTTTGGTATGGAACTGTACTGGCTAGGATGCAGACCAGCACTGAACCAACATGCTAACAGGACCAAGATACACAATTTAGACTTCTGAAGAATCATAATGGCTTCAGACAAATATTTAAAGCCCTCCTTCAGTCAAAACTGTGTTTTTCTTATTGTTCTGGCATTGTTACAACCAAACCGATCCATGCAGTTTGAGTCACAACACTGGATATATTTAAGGATACCAAAGAAATTTCCGTCTGTTCTTCTGGAGAGGAAACCAGGTGTTTCTTCAGGAGAGCTGCTGACATTTAAAGTCAGTTTGTTGTGACCAAAACAAGTTTTATGCCCAACTGTGATCTCTTCCTGACCATAACCAAGTGGTTTTTGTGCCTATATTATGAATTATTAAGAGAGAAATAGAAAATTCAACCCAAACGTAAAGTTCCACCATCAAGAGAGTCCAGTTTTAACTGATCTGTGGTTTTGCAGAATCATTAACTGTTAAATCAGGACTGATAATGAGAGATACCAGAAACGTGAATGAAAAGTGGTAATTTAAAGAATGACTCGTAACTAAAGTTACAGATTACAGTCGAAAGTACAATATTTACCTCTGTGAGTTAGTAGACGTACTCCAAGTAGAAACTACATTCAGGGCCGGTAAAAAATGAGTTTGGACCAGTAGATTCTCAACAGACTCACTAGACTGGGCAGGTGGCAAGAAACATTATTGTTGGTCCCTGGTTAAGATTTCTATACATCCTCAGAGAAATGCTCTCCTAACAGTGTATGGATTGTGTAGGGTTACGTCTTTGTCATCATAAATGATGTGAACTTCCTCTTCTTCACAGAGTGAGACAACATCTGTGCTGACTAGCTTTAGTGTTCGTCCTAAAATGTCTCTTGGACAAAACTCTGATCACAGGAAGAAAATGATATGACGATAGTCAAGATGAACATTCACCTGTTGTGTTATCTAACTGAAGGAAGCCTCAAGCATGACAAGCTATGACCGTTTGGATTAAAAACTGAATTACTCACTGCGTATGTAGATTCCAGCCAATATGAGCAGATACATCACTCCCAGAGTCACTGCAGGAGCTCTGAAACACCTTCTTTTGACAGCTGCACCGTTCTGTTCAGTGTTTGGTCCTACAGAGGAAAAATACATAGACAACATTTTTATTATGTTGGTATGAAGTTTGAAGTGACTACTTTAAACTGTGGAGTGTTTGTTGCTCATTGTCATTCCCTCTATAAGAATAATGAGTGACGTTACACCAGATTAGAGCGCCAAGACAGCTGATAATGACCCGTAGTCAGCGGTGACTGATGGTGAACTGATGGATGAATCGATCATTTTAACTCAGTATGTAATTTCATTATAGCCACATAAACATTTGAACTAACTTCCCTTTTTTCAATAGTCATCATTTAAGACTTACTGGCTTGTTGTGAGCCGAGATCAGCGTGATGCTCTTCATCCTCTAAGATCTCCACCTCCATCTCCTCTCCCTCTCTGTTCTCTCTTCTGATGAATCTCACATTGAAGCTGGAATCTGGTGCAGCGAGAATTTCTGCAGACATCTTTACAAACTGGAAACTTAACTGAAGCTATTCTTGAACAGGTTTGACTGTGTAGTTTATCGTTCTGTCTTTGAGTTGGACAGCCTCTAAAACAGGAAGTGACATCAGGACAGACCACAGCTAAACACATGAAAAGACACACTTCACTTAAGATTGTCTCAAAATTAGACTTTTAATGGTTTTCTTATTGGAATCAAGACACTCATCAAATAAACAATATTAATACATTTGAAGCTACAAACTAAAGCTGTTTGTTGTCTTTAATTCTTGACAGTGACTTTGAGGAAATACAAGGTTTTCACTGTAAAGCAGAAGTGTGTGTTCACATGCACACATGTGTGATGAGCTGCATTCACTGTTGCCCACACAGTTTACCCACACATACATATATGACACAGGAAATGTGATGCTACTGGACTGTTGTTTTTTTAAAGTTAGCTCTGCTACATGCACAACTTGTGACCCACAGAGAGACAAGAGATGCAAACACTGTGTAGGAGTGCAGAACAAAGATCCAAAATGAAGAACCGGTGTTAAATTACATCCAGGTTTGATCCAGCTATGAGACAGTTGACATGAAGTTTTAATGGGGCTTTGGTTAAGATTATTAAATGTCCTTATCATGGGAATTGGACAGAAACACATTACACAGGCCAAAGAGGCATACCATAAACCTTCAAGCATGTTTCTCTCTCCTGTAGAAGCTTCACACTGAACATTAGCAGCTGCTGTATCAAAGAAGACTCAGACACAATTTGGAATTATTTTCACATATTGAACGCAGACAGATGGAACTGAATACAAACTTATGAATCAACTAAAGCAAAGTAAAGACAAGCTTTTACTGTGATGATCCTGCAGGGCTGCAGAGTCAGTAATACACAAGTAGCTGTGTTGGATCACTTCCAATCAGATTATACAGCATGTAAGGCAGAGGAACAATATGTGTGTGATCAGGTTATTGAGCATGTAACACACAATACATGTAAATGTGTCTGAGTTTACAGAGCTGATCTCAACACTCCACACTTCTGTCATCATAGAATGCAAGAAACTAATTTCTCACAGATATAGTACTTAGTATAGCCATCATAGCTTTGTGTCCATTGTCCTTGTTGATTGCAGCATGCTGCATAATAAGACGATGTAGCAGTTGTTAGTGCTGCTGGCAAGAAGCTGTAGCACAAAGAAAATGTTTATCTTTTAAACAGAGCAGAAACTTCTGATTATTTTCAATTTGATATAAGTTGTTGAATTTTACCTGAAATATAATTTTTTTTCTATAATTATTGAAAATGTTTAAATAACTCATTTAATATGTGTAGCAATCTTGTCTCTCTGTTTTCAGTGATTCATGTGATTAACATTTTGAGGACTCAATCAGAAAAAGGAAGAGAATTATGGATGCACTGATTTGAAACACCAACATGGTTTCCCAATCATTGTGTCTCATTTAAGAAGATAATATTAATAATATTCACATTTAATTTCTCTGACAACCTGTTACTTTGATGGAAATGTGATAAAACATGTGATAAAAAACTTAAAAATGTCTCACATTTCTGTCAGCGGTGATCTGTCCACCCACTTCAAATGACAAATTTCTGATATTTGACAAGAGACAACAATCATTTCTCTGTTCATCATTGAGTTTTTATATTGTAGTAAAGAAATGTTGTTAGATATACATAATTATTGAAATATTTCATTGCAAACAAATCTACAAAACCAATCTTTAAAATACACACAGTCTGAAATATGAAAATGATATTGACAGGAAAGCAGGTCCAGATGACAGAGTCACAGCAGGTTGAGTTAGAGGCTCTTTACTAACACATACTCATTGACAAACACACTCACATGTTCATCTTTGTTGTTTATGACCACCAGATCTGCTCCTTTTTTCTGACAGTCATCTCTGCTCTCATACCACATTCTGTTCTCACTGGATCTAAAGTAACATCTGCATCCAGATCTCTTCCATCCATCAGGGCACCTCTTCCCTTAATGTCATATATATATATATATATATATATATATATATGTATATATATATATATGTATATATATATATATATATATGTGTGTGTGTGTGTGTATGTGTGTATATGTGTGTGTATATATATGTATATGTATGTATATGTATATTATATAAAGTACAATATGTGGATAGGAGGATGATTGCAGTCAGCATCAGGAAACACAGCACTCCAAGAGAGAATACAGCAGAACCGAACCGCCTTCTTTGGACGGTTGGAGGTTGTTTCTCATTCTGCGGTCCTAAAGTGACAAAACACACAAAGAGAGCGTCATTCCCCTCTGCTACGAAGATATTTTACTCTGTGGTTTCATTGTTTTGATCTGTGGTGACATCTGTGCACAACTGTGAACAAGTTGATTTAGTCTTAACATTAGAAATATATTTAAAAATATCATTCAAACACTTTTGTATAAACCAAAATATGGGCTCATCTTATATGTTGAGTCATAATGAATCATTGAATTGCACAGCTGAGCTTCAACAGAAAGTGTGTTACAGCTGTGCATCACCTCTTCAGCCTCTCTCACCCTCGACTCTGTACTGATAATGATCTTCAACAGATCTTATCATGCAGCACTTCTCTTCTTCCTGTCGTGTCCTTTCCCTTACTACTCTGTTGTAAAGCTGTCTCAGCTGGAGATGATACTTCCTCAAATCTGAGAAAAGATGTCTGATTGTTAAATGTACGTAAAACCAACAGACATGATGCCAAAAAGCCCTTGACTATTAGATACATGTTGTGTCTGAAAACAAAAAAGTTTAGCTAAAGTGGAACCAAATAACATGAACAGAATACATGAACAAAGGCCTCTACTCAGAGAGCTCTGGTACATGTTAATCACAAGGCACAACATAATCCTAATAAAGAACTACTGGATGGAAATATCCAGAAAATACAAGGGCTCATACAGAATATGTAGGTTTATAGAAAGAAACATATATGCTGATGAGTTTGGAAAGATTTATGATCTAAGGTGAGACTTTACACAATTTAAAGGGCACACCCACCATCAAACAAGACAAGCATTATTATTTGAAAGATTTTTTCTGGCATAGACGCCTTTATTAAGCAGTAGACAGATAGGAAATACGGGTTAGAGAGAGGGGGATGTGACATGCAGCAAAGGATCTCAGCCCGGAATCGAAGTAGGGTCGGCTGCGTTTATGGAATGCACTCTAACCACTCGACCACCTGCGCGCCAAGTATTATCATGATGATTTGTCAGAGTTTCTCACTTACCTCCGTCATGTGACTGAAAATAATGTATTCCAATATCGTCTGCACTCTCGTAGATATTCACCTCATTTTCCTGCCACTCCTCTTTCTGGTGTATCTGACCTTCTTGGATAAATCCGGTTTGGCATAAATATCTGTTGACATCTTTAGAGGACTAAAAGCGTTAAAGAGAAGCTGCACTTCACTTACTTTTACTGCACTGTGCTGATCTGTTACTATGCTGCTGTACGTGTATAATATGCACCACTAACTATTGTAGATAAACACAATAACGTAGTACACTGTACTGATGCTGCTGGCAGTGTTTGTTGGTCCAACGCCTGTCTGGTGTCAGTCGAAAACATTCAGGAAGTAACAACATGCAGAGAATCACACATACCCTCCCTTTCATTCACTTGACTCTTTATGAAAACATTGTGGACTTTATAATAGCTGGACAACAGAACTGTCTCATCTTTAGATTTATGATAACATTTAGATAAACTATGAATACACACAGAATGATTCTATTGTTTCTTTGTTTAAACAATAGAGTTTGGAGGTACAAAGTTTCAGGGTTTTTAATAGATCTGCTTACACTAATTCACACACTGGTTGACTGCTTCACACCCACACACATGCCCACCGACCCACATACACACACACATACATGCACACACACGCACACACACCTCATGTTATTATTCATGATTCTTTTTTCTATTTATTTTGTTTTTTGTTGGAATTTTTTTGTATTTCTTTTTTGCGTTTTGTTTTGTTTTCACACACACTCTCTCTCTCTCTCTCTCTCTCT
This sequence comes from Sparus aurata, assembly GCF_900880675.1. Classification (NCBI taxonomy): domain Eukaryota; kingdom Metazoa; phylum Chordata; class Actinopteri; order Spariformes; family Sparidae; genus Sparus; species Sparus aurata. The sequence continues at coordinate 2,109,725 of NC_044189.1, read as the reverse complement.
CTCTCTCTCTTTGTTGGTTTCTCAGTTGTGTTTATTTTTAAGTGTTGGCTTATAGAGAAACTAAAACAGTTTTCCTACAAGTTTAATAATGTGAAGATTTTACAATAAATCAATTAATTTAGACGTTGGAACGCAGTAGTAAATCATCTGTCGATCCACCATTTAACAATAAAAACTTGCACTGCTGTCGGGCAGATTGCCTTGAAGATGATTTTGGTGAAACCCTCCAGTGCTGCCACCATCAGGCCAAATCTGCCAATGACTTAAATACCAACAAAACACAAATATGTAAAACTACCTTTGATGCAACTCGGTGGACGAATCTGTTTTATTCTGGAATCTTATTGACCTTTCTTCCAGTGGGAAATTATGTCATTTTGTAAAGCCATGAACACTTTGTGCCTTTTTGTACTTTTACGTTTTGCACTCTTAACTAGGGGCCATGACTAGTGTAGCATAGAAAAAAGGCTCTGCTCCCAGCATCTATTTTCAGAGCACTTCCCCTTTTCTTTGCAGCCACTGCGAGCTCACACACAACCATCACTCTTGTTCAGGCAGCCAATCATATGTTAGATCAGGTGGGACTCTTCACCTTTGTAACCAGAAGATAGAGGATAAGCTTGTTCAGTTGTGTCAATCTATCCTGAGCTGTATCTTACAGAATCAGAACCAGAGACAGAAAAGTCCATTTGTTGACTGAATGTTTCTGGTAAGCAGTGTTGGTCACGTTACTTTTAAATAGTAATTAGTTATAGTTACTAGTTACTTCTCCCAAAAAGTAACAGAGTTAGTAACGGAATTACTCCAATATAAAAGTAATTAGTTACCAGGAAAAGTAACTCTTGCGTTACTTTCTTTTCTTCCCCTTTTGAGCTCGGCATTGATTTTAATGTATTCTGCATCTATGTATTTAGAAAATGTCTTTTTGCATGGCGGACCGGCACCTGCTCTCCCTGGTATTTAGCCAATGAAGGAGTCTGAGTCAGCTGTTGATAACGGGAGCATGTTTTCAACAACATACCTGCCATCATTGCATTCAGTTCAGTCTGTCACAAGTTTTAGTGAAGTTGGAGCAGAAACATCCAGCTTTAGCTGCTCGGACGGCTCCGTGTCCTTCTGTGTTAGCGGAGCTCACGTTAGCGACACCTGCTATCATCATCAACAGTGTCAACAACAGAGTTTTTGGCCACTAGTGTTGTAGAAGCGCGTGCATTTGAGAGATGCTTCATTAGATTAAAGTTGCTTAAAACGGACGTGGACAAAAGAGGTTAAAGTAGTGTCTGTACTTCCACTTTTAAAACGTTAACTTTCCCTCTGGACTCGCCTGCAGCTCACCTCTGCTAGTTTGTGTGTGCGAGGCTGCGTGGTTTGTGTGTAAACCGAACACAGCCTCTGATTGGCTTACGAACTCTCACTCTACCTTAGAGAGCCAATCATCACCTTTGCGGTTGTCCCGCCCTCCCTCCTGCCTCACCGGAGAAAAATAAAGCAGCCCTGCTGCTCCGGTGGCTGAGAGCCGAGTCGGATGACAACAGCTGCAATGAGAAACTTCAATTTGTAACGCGCCACATTTTATAGTCGGTAACGGTAACAGCGTTGTAACGATGGGAAAAGTAATTCATTAGATTACTCTGTTACTGAAAAAATAACGCCGTTAGTAACGCCTTTATACTTAAATGCCGTTACTCCCAACACTGCTGGTAAGTAACGTGCTTTTAGACCTACGAGCTGTAAGCTTGTTATCAGCTCTGTCATCAGCCCTCTGTTACCTTAATTAGGACAGATGTCAGTCAGAACCAACATGCAGCTGTTTTTTTCTCATTGCACAAGAGTCTCAACCCGAGTTCTTTTCTGCCCAAAAAAACAGCCATGTGCTCAGAAATGCAGCACATTTAAATTTTTCATGTTTGCCTTTAATATGGTGTTCATGAGGGAGGACAGTAAGAGCTATGCGGAAGGAGAAGAAGAAATGTGTATATACATGTCACCAAGGTCAAGGTTTAAACCCATTACAGTATATCATAGTTACATATGTGCCAAATGGTAGACCACCAGGTTACCAGGAAACTCAAGATATCGCTCTCTCACAGATCCATTGTTTGGTTCCAGAGTCTGTATAATTCCACATTCCTTGCGCATCCATATGTACTGTGTGCCCGTCTTGAGGTCTAGTAAAGTCCACACCTTGACGAAAGCCCCTGTAAAGCAATCACGAGCACTTTATTATGATGGATGTAAACCACACAACACATGATTATTGGTGCAACTCTATGGTAGGAAACTTTTGATAATCTAATTTCTGTAGTGACACTCCTCATTAACTTTATATTAAGTCTCTTTGTCTTTCAGCTTCTACTGTTTCCACACCACCGAAGAAGAGTTTCAGAAACTGACATTAGATTTTTGTTTTCTTCTTAAAGCAGTTTGTTTTGTTTTTACATACATTTTCTGCTTTCACTGACGAGGGCCACATAGGAGGGATTGACATGAACATGTTGGTGCCCTCATGTGGTAGAGCAGGAGACTACAAGTTCATCAATCTGAGCTGGTTCAGTGGCTTCAGTCACTTTGGCTTTTTAATTTCTCAAATATGAGCCAGAATCCAAACAAAAGTGTACAGTTTTAAGACAAAGTAATCTTCATTTTGTACACCACCAACATCATGTTGCTTCGATGACAAGTTAAAATCATGTGTTAAATTATTCAAAGATTATCTGAACGCTAAGTTGTGATAATTCAAATTAATAAAAACAAATTGCCTGAAAATATTAACATTATTTGAAAACGTGATTGATTTGATGAAATATTAATTTCATTTATTTATTTTTCTCAGTTTTTCCCTTTACTTCTTGAGTGTAAGTATTATCTGTGGACAATGACTCTGATATATCATGATTTTAAAAGAATTTTAAAAAATCCTCACACATATTTCGGTGTTTTTCCGTCCACCCATTGCCATCCTGTTTTCCATAACTTCATCACTGACTGCAGACCAATCCAGGAAACTTGTTGTTCAGTCAGATTTCTGACAAAGTCCTGGTGAAAAGAGACAGTAATTATTTCTATATGTCATGTTCTGTTCATCTCTGATGGAAAGAAATCCTTCACGATGAAGAATGAATGAAACAAAAATAAAACAAGGACAATCCTTTTCTTTGTCAGGGACAACAAATATTAATTGATGTTATTGTGATTCGCCAAAACACTTTAGCCCTCAGAGCTCAGTGCATTGCAACTAATCAACTAATGAGCTACCAGTCAAATGTTTGGACACACCATATCATTTGATGCTTTTTCTTTATTTTCATGGCTTTTTACATTGTAGATTCTTACTGAAGGCATCAAAACTATGAATGAACACATATGGAATTATGTTGTTAACCAAAAAATTGTGAAATAACTCCTCACAATAGCCACCTTTTCTTTGTTGACAGCGCTGCAAACCCCTGGCCGTCTCTCAATGAGCTTCATGATGTAGTCACCTGAAATGGTTTTCACTTCACAGGTGTGCCTTGTCAGGGTTCATATGTAGAATTTCTTGCCTTCTCAATGGGGTTGGGACCATCAGTTGTGTTGTGCAGAATTCAGGTTGGTACACAGGAGACTGCGTGAATCAGGCCTTTATGGTCAAATAGTTGCTAAAAAAAAACCAACTAAGGAAAATTTTTCCACCTGCCGTGTCTTTGTGCGATGCGGAAAAGGTGAACGCATGGTCTCTACATGCATGATTCACACCCTGAAGCATGGAGGAGGTGTGGTGGTGTGAGGTTGCTTTGCTGGTGACACTGTTGGGGATTTATTCAAAACTGAAGGCACACTGAACCAGCATGGCTACCACAGCGTCCTGCAGCAACATGCCATCCCATCCGGTTTGCGTTTAGTTGAATCATTTATTTTTCAACAGGACAATGACCCCAAATACACAGGCTGTGTAAGGGTTTTTTGACCAAGAAGAGTGCTGTGCCAGACGACCTGGCCTCCACAGTCACCTGACCTAAACCCAATCGAGATGGTTTGGGATGATATGCACCGCAGAGTGAAGACAAAAGGGCCAACAAGTGCTCAGCATCTCTGGGAACTCCTTCAAGACTGTTAAAAAACCATTTCAGGTGACGAAGCTCATCGAGAGTATTGTGAATCGTTGTTGATTATTGATTTTTAATTAATATTATTGTTAATTAATCAAAATCATTATAGTTAATTAATGAAACCTAGGTAACTATGAGTCATTAATGAACACGGGGCACCACCCTGAAATCAGTGATCAACAATCAATATGATTTACCTTGAGTCTCAAAGTCTGGAAATTAATCAAATTGTCAATATTATGAAATTATCAATAATTAGATAAGAGGGAAGGTGTGAATCCGAGCACTGACCATCTCAACCAGCAGTTATTACAATATGGGATTGTGCAAAATAATCACAGATGCTGCTCAGTTAACATCAACAGTGTTTATTAGAGCTTTTCTCCACAGAACAAACCACTTACTTTAACAAACAACAGCTTCCTTCAACAACTAGCAATATCAAGCATAAACAAGTCAAACATGTAATTGGGTGGAGGCGTGTATGTGTGTGTTTGTGTGTGTGTGTGTGTGTGTGTGTGTGTGAGAAAGTCCCCAACAACGACTACAAAGATGGCCGAACGTGGTTTGGGAAGTCATGTTCGCTGGACTACAAATTTGTGGGCATGACTTAGGAAGTCTTGTCGGAGAGACTGCAGGGAAGTCCGGGCGCGACTTTGTGTCACGCGAGGACGCGGATTCCGAGGTAATGAATTCAGATTCACTGATTCATGTACCCGGAATTAAAAATGGCGGCAATGATGGTATCGACCGAAGGTGTTCACTTACACGTGCGTGCGAGGTTTGAACAAAGCAGCGGTTGCGCCGTCTTTGATCTCATGTGCGGTTTGATTACACGAGGAGTCAATTTACAGGGATAATACCCACAGAAGCAGTGCTACTGAGAACAGTCCATCTTTAAAGTCAATAAAGGGGAAATGCTGAACACACGTCTTATATTTTAGTGGGTTGTTAACTGTAAGTTTACGACAGATCGCCCTAAAGAGTCCGTGTATCTCGGTGTGTGTGTGTGTGTGTGTGTGTGTGTGTGTGTTAGTAAAAGAGGGAAGAAGCTAAGCGGGGTTTAGCAGACAACAAAGAAACAAACACAATGACCATGTGTTACACAGCGGTCGTCTCTCACTCGAACAGTGGCCAACCAGCGAATCGAGGTTCGTTTATCGTCCGCTGATCGAGCCGGAATACGACGTATTGTGGTCACACACAGCGACAAGACTGTACAGGCTGGATTAGCCTGAATGAGCTCCTAGCGAGCGTAGCAAACACGGTTAACACACACAGTACGGGTAACCATAAATCGGACTCGGCGGTCCTTTCACAACAAAATCAAGCACAACAAAGAAAAACACACTATATACTATTTGTTTCTGCCCAAACAAAAGCCTCTTACTTTGGATGCCGCTTGTTGTGGCAGCGTGGGTGCCCGTCTAACTCGGAGCTCCAACTTGATCAGGAGGCGAGCGTAGGGTCAGCGTTAGCGTCCTAGACTGCTGACGGCAGGCTGGTCACAGCGATATGTTGACTCGATGGAAGGGACAGTTTTGTTCCTTCTGAATATTCTTTTCTTCCTTCTGCAGGCAATGAGGAAACGGTGCCGCGTTCCTGGATCCAAACGATACTGAATGTCCGAACAAAAATGAAAGTGAAACCAAAACAGTCTCTTCTCGTCCACCGAGGAGGGAACTGAACTTTAGCTCAAAAACAAAAAGGGGGGGAAAACGTATCTCAAGTTGTATCCTTACGACAGCGGCTGCGTGAGAACAACGTCTCTTCACAACGTGGGCTATCGGGAAAGTACGCCGAATTGGAGGGGTCCGTGACCTTTATCGTGGGAGTGACGTCATTGTGATCCTGGCGGAACTTCCTGGCTCAGAGCCAATGGGGACTGGGTGACGTCTTGGGGGCAGGTCAGCTGGTGACGTGGTTTTCACACCTTGTGGGCCCTTTTGCTTTGTTCTTTGTGCTTTAGTCCCTCGTTGCAGGGGAATTAGTAGTTTAGGCTTCTGGCTTCAACTACAGGCCTTTCCCTTTGTTGAGACATGTGCTTATGGAGGCATGAGGCCCAACAAGAGAATGCCATGTGTTGAGTTATTTCACACTTTTTGTTTACTACATCAATCCATATGTATTCTTTCATAGTTTTGATGCCTTTAGTGAGAATCTACAATGTAAATAGTCATGAAAATAAAGAAAAATATGTCCAAACTTTTGACTGGTATATAGAAACAAGTTTTTTAATATTAAGAAAACATTTTCACCAGTTCGACAACACATTCAACTTTGGGTCAGTAATCAAGACAGCATGACAAACGTTCAGACGTTGGTTTTTCTCTTTGATCACTGCTGATTTTATTGATTTTGACAAAAGCCACTACCAACACAAAGGAGATCCAGTCATACAGCAATTTAACAGAGAGAAAAGAATAGTGGAGAAGGAACTGCAACTCTTGTGTAGTTAAGATTTATAAATGGAAATAAACATGTCAATATGTTTTCATTGTTTTTCCAAATGCAAGAAAATCTGTTTATTAATATTGAAACATTTTCATTGCATTCCTGTTTTTCGATAAATTCTTCTTTACCCCTTTAGATTGCAGATTGAAGTTAAATCAATTTCTCAATGTAGGTTGAGAGCTGAGATCAGATTTGGTTAAGATTAATTATAGACATTCTCCTTTGTTCATCAAAGTCTTTTCAGGTAATTATTTCCATCAAAACCTTAAATGGTTAACTGTCATTTAGAGAAATAACTAAAATATAAACAAAACTACAAAACCAAGCTTTAAAATACACACAGTCTGTAATATGAAAATAATATTGACAGGAGAACAAATGACAGAGTCACAGCAGGATGAGTTAGAGGCTCTTTACTAACACACGCTCATTGACAAACACACTCACATGTTCATCTTTGTTGTTTATGACCACCAGATCTGCTCCTTTGTTTTGACAGTCAGTTCTGCTGTCAGTCCACGTTCTCTTCTCATTGGATCTAAAGTAACAGCTGCATCCAAATCTCTTCCATCCATCAGGACACCCCATCCCTTAATGTCAAACACATGTTTTAAAGATAGAGTTCATGTCATTCTGTTTCTTGATCACCACCTTCCCTATTCAGACTGTTTACTCTTTATTTTCACTCAGAATTTAATATCTCATTTGTGACTGTCTGAAATATCCACATAGCAAAAATGTCAACAACATGAAAGTTATAATTAAAAGTTAAAGCAAAGTCTAGTGTTATCATATAAATTGAAATTACAGTTTTTGAACTCTTCTCACCTTCAATTTTGTCCTTCAGCAGCTTCACCTCATACTGACTGATGTACACTGTCACATCATGCAAAACATAACAATAGATAAACAGTGAGATGATACAAACATTTTTAAGCATAGTGTAAAATTGGATCCTATAAATATGGTCTTTTTTTATTTGTTCTGAGACTTTCTTTAGCCTAAAACTGTTTCCTGGAGTTTATTGTAGTTGTTGAGCAGCTGGTCTTTTTCCAAAGTGACCAAAATATCCGGTGAGAACCAGAACAAAGAAAGAAACACAAACAAATCTTTTAGCTTTATCCTTAAGACCAACCGCCTTACTTCCTCTACATAAAGAAATGCCACTCTAACTATGCCAAAGGGGAATTTTAATTTGTGTTCTTATCCTTTAACCCGTCTTGTTCATTATATTGAGGTGTCATAACAAGTGAATTATCAATTTTCAAGTATGAACCAGAGCCAGAGTAGATCAACATCGATTCATTCTGCTTAAATGATGTCATAGAGTGTGAAAGAATTAACATTTCCTCCTCTAAGAACTGCCTTTGATCCTTCCAGAGAAACATAGTCTTCTTTAGCCAAAGAAGATAGTTCATTACTCTTAGATACCCAAGTTGAATGGTTGCATCGCTTTGTGTTTTGAGTACAGTAACTTTTTTATGTTTCCAGAGAAACAGTTTCCTTCATAATGAATATAAAAACGTCTGTGAACATTTTAAAAATAAAGGCACTTTATATAAGTTCATCCCGTCACTGTTGTCCCCTGCTGGTTCTGCACATTCACACACTTAGCCCTTTTCACACAGAGATGCCACATTATCGCTGCAGCGGTGGTTCACCAATTTTCCACCGTCATTTGTTCACATAGAGCAAAGCAGCGCCCGCATTAAGACAAACCGCTGTGTAATTCAGATAGAAAACCTGCGCTGCAGCTCCTAAAGAGGCTTGGCGGTACACATCACGATGATGGCGTCAGTGTGTTTTTTCCAGGTCAATCTAAACACGTATTCGCTGACAGTTTGTAATCATATGGATACTGTTGTAATGTGTTGCGATTTAGATACTAACCTCTCATGCATCCTGGACAGAGGCAAAGTTAAGCTTTTCGCCCTAAATTACTTAATTACATAATTGGCATCAGTAAACTGGATGCTGTCTGACTCCGGGAGAGTATTTTGTGGGGGAATTTTTTTGTGAAGTCTTGCTCAGGAGGACTGACCATCAAAATGATTTTTTTCAACACAAACACTTGATGAGTTTTTGCCGATGACAGACACTGTTTTTAGGGCAGAAATGTGACAAAGTGTTGGTAGAACGGGGTGAAAACAGGTCACTTCTCCACGTATATCTGCAGAATTTTTTTTCCTCATTTAAGTTGCCAAAGACAGTTACGTTACTCTTGTTTGTTCCTGTAACGTTGCTCTGTGAGAAATTTCTCTTTATTGAGTTGAGTGAAGGACCTGTGTAGTTATCAGGCTTATCCATTCACACTGGTTGGGTTTGCCAATGTTGCGCCTCTGATACTACCTTCAGAGGTGTATCGTGACGGAGCGAAATTTCACCACTCGCAGCCTCTGAGACTTTCACACAGAGGCGAGGAATTGGCACAGGGTTTCCGCATTCAAATGGCAGTGTGAATGGGGCTATTGATACCTCTCACACCCTGGTACTCACTGCTGACCGCCAGTGGACCTTTGGGTCTATCATATGCTTTAGTGTGGGACTGCCCTGGCAGGGACACAGACCAGCATTGAACCAACATGCTACCAGGACCAAGGATACACACTTGAGCTTGATAACTCAGACTGCTGAAGAATCATAATACTTTCAGAAAAGAACTTAAAGCCCCCCTTCAGTCAAAACTGTGCTTTTCTTCTAGTTCTTGAAACAGCTGTTGCAGCTGGTGGTGCCGTTATATTAACCTAACAGACGTTTGTGAGTCACAACACTGGATATTTTTAAGGACGCCTGGAGACATTTCTGGTTTTGTGAATACAAAACTGGGTGTTTCTTAAGGAGAGCTGTAGACATTTCCAGTTGTGTTTGTGGTGACCAAAACCAGTTTTAACCCAAACATGATGTTTTCCTAACCATAGCCAGGTGGTTTTTGTGCCTAAATTATGAAGAGAGAAATAGAAAATTCTACCTAAATGAAGCAGAAATTGCAATATAATAAAAGTCCAGTTTTAACTGATCTGTGGTTTTGCAGAAACATTTACTGTTAAGTCAGGGCTGATAATGATGTTAATAGTTGTTTGAAAACCATGAGACATACCAAATAACTTGTAACTAAAGTTACAGACTACAGTCGCAAGTACAATATTTACCTCTGTAATGGAGTAGTACTCCAAGTAGAAACTACATTCAGGGCTGGTAAAAAATGAGTTTGGACCAGTAGATTCTCAACAGACTCACCAGACTGGACCAGTGGCAAGAAACATTGTTGTTGGTCCCAAGTTATGATTTCTATACATCCTCAGAGAAATGCTCACCTAACAGTGTATGGATTGTGTAGGGTTACGTCTTTCTCTTCATAAATAATGTTAACTTCCTCTTCTACACAAAGTGAGACAAGAAACAACCTGTGCTGACTAGCTTTAGTGTTGGTCCTAAAATGTCTCTTGGACAAAACTCGATTGCAGGAAGAAAGTGATACGATGATAATGAAGATGAACATGCGCCTACTGTGTTATCTAACTGAAAGAAGCCTAAAACATGACATTACTCAATCATCAAGTTATAACAGTTTGGATTAAAAACTGAGTCGCTCACAGCGTACGTAGATTCCAGCCAACATGAGCAGATACATCACTCCCAGAATCACTGCAGGAGCTCTGAAACACCTTCTTTTGACAGCTGCACCGTTCTGTTCAGTGTTTGGTCCTACAGAGGAAAAATACATAGACAACATTTTTATTATGTTGGTATGAAGGTTGAAGTGACACTTTAAACTGTGGAGTGTTTGTTGCTCATTGTCATTCCCTCTATAAGAATAATGAGTGACGTTACACCAGATTAGAGCGCCAAGACAGCTGATAATGACCCGTAGTCAGCGGTGACTGATGGTAAACTGATGGATGAATTAAACATTTTAACTCAGTGTGTAATTTAAATATAGCCACATATACATTTGACCTTACTTCTCTTTGTCCAATAGTCATCATTTAAGACTTACTAGCTTGTTGCGACCTAAGATCAGCGTGATGCTCTTCATCCTCTAAGATCTCCAGCTCCATCTCCTCTCCCTCTCCTCTGTTCTCTGTTCTGATGAATCTCACATTGAAGCTGGAATCTGGTGCAGCAAGAATTTCTGCAGACATCTTTACAAACTGGAAACTTAACTGAAGCTATTCTTGAACAGGTTTGACTGTGTAGTTAAGCGTTCTGTCTTTGAGTTGGACAGCCTCTAACACAGGAAATGACACCAGGACAGACCACACCTAAACACATGAAAAAACACACTTCACTTAAAATTGTTCAAAATTAGACTTTTAATGGTTTGCTCATTGGAATCAAGACATCATCAAATAAACAATATAAATATATTTTAAGCTGCATATAAAAGCTGTGTCTGTCTTTAAGTCTTGACAGTGACTTTGAGGAAATAAAGTGTGTGTTCACATACAGATTTTTTCCTGAGCTGCATTCACTGTGGCAGACAGAGCTTATATGCCCACTTATGTGTATAACACAGGAAATTTGATGCTATCGCACTGTTAACTTTGTAATCAGCAATGCTACATGCACAACTTGTGACGCACAGTTTTACTCTGCGATTTTATTAATTGGATCTTTGGTGACATCTGTGAACATCTGTGAACAAATTGTTTTGAAGTCTTAACATTAGATAGATTTAAAAAATATGATTTGAACACTGTTGTATAAACCAAAATATGAGGTCATCCTAAATGTTGAGTTATAATAAATCATTGAATTGCACAACTTAGCTTCAGCAGAAAGTGTGTTACACCTGTGTATTACCTCTTCAGCCTCTCTTACCCTCAACTCTGTACTGATAATGATCTTCAACAGATCTTGACATGCAGCACTTCACTTCTTCCTGTCGTGTCATTTCCCTTACTACCCTGTTGTAGATTCCAGCAAATATGAGCAGATACATCACTCCCACTTGTTGGAGAGCTGACATTGATGCACATAGTAATTCAGGAACAGTTGTAAATATGCCTTTGTACGATTTATTTTTAATATTTTACAGTTCAAAAGCAAACACACTACTGTCCGTCCCATAGAAGAACATGACAGCGGCAGCCTAGTTTGGAACTATCGGGAGCTGAGCTGATCTCATGTTAAAAGGATTGTTCAACATTTTGGCAAATTCACCCATTGCCATCATTTCTATACTATATATATGATAGGGATTATGGCAATGGGCGAATTTGCCAAAATGTCAATGCAAGAATGTTAGTTTTTCAGATGTTCATATTTAATTATTAAAAAAATTGAAATTGTTATTCCAACTTCTTGATGTGATACGCGATTGATACTCTCAAAGTGCACCAGATTAATTCATTTAGATTGCAAATGTTCAGAATTTTCTTCCCCCGGAGCCCAGACACCCAGACATTTTTTTCAATATATCCAGTGATCACTCAAAGTGAGTTCACAGTGAAAGCAATAAAAACAATGATATCCTTCAAGCCCTGTTGTTGTCTTTGCTTTATGGTGTTTTTGCACTGTCTACTTTTCATGGTGCATGGGTGGCTCTGTGGGAGCACCCTAAATTTCATTGTACCTCCACAGTACAATGACAGTAAAGGCTGTTTTATTCTATTTCAGTTAGCTCTGCTACATGCACAACTTGTGACCCATAGAGAGACAAGAGATGCAAGCAGTGTGTAGGAGTGCAGAAGAAAGACCCTAAATGAAGGACCAATGTTAACTTTGACAAACATGAGACAGTTAAAGTGAAGTTTAAATGGGGCCTTGGTTAAGACTTTAAAATGTCCTTATCATGTAATTATCATGGGAATTGGACAGAAGCACATTACACAGGCTAAAGAGGCAAAACAAGCTTGTTTCTCTCTCCTGTAGAAGCTTCACACTGAACATTAGCAGCTGATGTATCAAAGAGGAGTCAGATACAACTTGACATTATTTTCACATATTGAACGCAGACAGATGGAACTGAATACAAACTCATGAATCAACTAAAGCAAAGTAAAGACAAGCTTTTGCTGTGATGATCCTGCAGGGCTGCAGAGTCAGTAATACACATGTAGCTGTGTTGGATCACTTCCAATCAGATTATACAGCATGTAAGGCAGAGGAACAATATGTGTGTGATCAGGTTATTGAGCATGTCACACACAATACATGTAAATGTGTCTGAGTTTACAGAGCTGATCTCAACACTTCACACTTCTGCTATCACAGAATGCAACGGATCTATTTCTCACAGATCCAATACCTCTCAACATAATATCCACTATGTGTCCACTGTCCTTGTTGATTGCAGCATGCTGCATGCTGATACAATGTAGCAGCTGGTTGTCCTGTTGCCCAGAAGCTGTAGGACAAGGAAATGTTTAGCTTTTAAACAGAGCAGAGACTTCTGATAATTTTTTATTTATATAATGTGTTGAATTTTAACTAACATGTTTATGTTTTCCACAATTATTGAGAGTTTTACAATAACTCTTCTCATACATGTAGTAATATTGTCTCTCTGTTTCCAGTAATTAATGTGATCAGTATTTGCAGGACTGAATCAGAAAAACAAAGAGATTATGGATCCACTGATTTGAAACACACATTGTTTCCACATCATTGTGTTTCTTTTAAGTTGATAACAATAATAATAATAATAATAATAATAATAATAACAACAATAATAATAATGATAATAATAATAATAATGATAATAATAATCACATTTATTTGACACAGTTGAGACATTTTCTCTTTCAAACAAATGATCCTGGAGCACATACAGTAATATTTACTATAACTGTAGTGCTGGTTGATGAAGCAGCTCATCACCTCCTCACAGACAGACATTAATAAAAACTTTGCTTTTTGATTTTTCAATTTGAGAACACACTTATTTTAAAGATAAGCGGGGACTTTGATTCAAATGTGATAGAAATATAAACTTTAAAATGTCTCACATTTCTGTCAGCGGTGATCCGTCCACCCACTTCCATTCAAAGCGGCTTCTTCCTGTTGACCATTCTGTCTTTAGACCAATCCAGGACTCTCCATTCATGTTGTTCAGGTCACTGACAAATTCCTGGTATTTAACAAGGGTCAAAAATGATTTCTCTGTTCATCATTCACTTGTTCTATTGTAGTAAAGGAATGTTGTTAGATATAAATAATTACTAAAATGTTTCATTACAAAGAAAACTACAAAAATACACACTGTCTGAAATACTAAAATAACATTGACAGGAAAACAGGTCCCGATGACAGAGTCACAGCAGGTTGAGTTAGAGGCTCTTTACTGACACACACTCATTGACGAACACACTCACATGTTCATCTTTGTTGTTTATGACCACCAGATCTGCTCCTTTGTTCTGACAGTCAGTTCTGCTCTGAGACCACGTTCTCTTCTCATTGGATCTAAAGTAACAGCTGCATCCAAATCTCTTCCATCCATCAGGACACCACTTCTCTGAATGTCAAACACGTGTTTTAAAGATAGATTTCATGTCATTCTGTGTGAAATTGACTTCTTATTTATTCTATTTATTTTAATGTGTTTCTAGATCACCACTTTCCCTATTCAGACTGTTTACTCTGTATTTTCACTCAGGATTTAATATCTCATTTGTGACTGTCTGAAATATCCACATAGCAAAAAATGTCAACAGAATGAAACAGTTATCATTAAAAGTGGAAGCACAGTCAAGCTATATCATGTAAATTGACATAACAGTTGTACATTTTCTGTTTTTCTCACCTTCAATTTCATCCTTTAGCTTCTTGACCTCATCCTGTAACTTACTGTGATTTTTACTCAGGGTTTCATAACTGCTCTGCAGCTGACTGTTGTTGGCTGTAATGTTTTGAGAAACGAAACAATAGATGAACAGTGAGAAGATGCAAACATTTTCAAGTTTAGTGTAAAACTGGATCCTATACATTTTGTTTTGAGACTTTTCTTTTTTACCTGAAACTGTATCCTCGAGTTGGGTGTAGTTGTTGCTCAGTTTGTCGTATCTGGTCTGCAGCTTGTCTTTTTCCAAAGAGACCAAAAGATCTGTTGAGAACCAGAACAAAAAAAGAAATATAAACAAATAATCATGCTTTATACTGAAGAACAACTACCTGGTATCTGTCACACCTTGATGAGGGAAACCAGGGCACTCACTGCTATCCTCTGGTGGAACTGTGAGTCCATTACGAGCTTTGGTATGGAACTGTACTGGCTAGGATGCAGACCAGCACTGAACCAACATGCTAACAGGACCAAGATACACAATTTAGACTTCTGAAGAATCATAATGGCTTCAGACAAATATTTAAAGCCCTCCTTCAATCAAAACTGTGTTTTCTTATTGTTCTGGCATTGTTACAATTTAAGGACACCAAAGAAATGTCCATCTGTTCTTCTGGAGAGAAAACCAGGTGTTTCTTCAGGAGAGCTGCGGACATTTAAAGTCAGTTTGTTGTGACCAAAACAAGTTTTATGCCGAACTGTGATCTCTTCCTGACCATAACCAAGTGGGTTTTGTGCCTATATTATGAATTATTAAGAGAGAAATAGTAAATTCAACCCAAACGTAAAGTTCCACCATCAAGAGAGTCCAGTTTTAACTGATCTGTGGTTTTGCAGAATCATTAACTGTTAAGTCAGGACTGATATTGAGACATACCAGCAACATGAATGAAAAGTGGTAATTTAAAAAATTACTCGTAACTCAAGTTACAGATTACAGTCGAAAGTACAATATTTACCTGTGTGATATAGTAGAAGTACTCCAAGTAGAAACTACATTCAGGGCCGGTAAAAAATGAGTTTGGACCAGTAGATTCTCAACAGACTCACTAGACTGGGCCAGTGGCAAGAAACATTATTGTTGGTCCCTGGTTAAGATTTCTATACATCCTCAGAGAAATGCTCACCTAACAGTGTATGGATTGTGTAGGGTTACGTCTTTGTCTTCATAAATAATGTTAACTTCCTCTTTTACACAGTGAGAGAAGAAACAACCTGTGCTGACTAGCTTTAGTGTTCATCCTAAAATGTCTCTTGGACAAAACTCTGATCACAGGAAGAAAGTGATACGATGACAGTAAAGATCAACATGCACCTGTTGTGTTATCTAACTGAAAGAAGCCTGAAACATGACATTACTAAATCATCAAGTTATAACAGTTTGGATTAAAAACTGAGTCACTCACAGCGTATGTAGATTCCAGCCAACATGAGCAGATACATCACTCCCAGAGTCACTGCAGGAGCTCTGAAACACCTTCTTTTGACAGCTGCACCGTTCTGTTCAGCGTTTGGTCCTACAGAGGAAAAATACATAGACAACATTTTTATTATGTTGGTATGAAGTCTGAAGTGACACTTTAAACTGTGGAGTGTTTGTTGCTCATTGTCCTTCCCTCTATAAGAATAATGAGTGACGTTACACCAGATTAGAGCACCAAGACAGCTGGTAATGACCCGCAGTCAGCGGTGACTGATGGTGAACTGATGGATGAATTGATCTTTTTTACACAGTATTTGATTTAAATAAAACCACGTACACATTTGAACTAACTTCCCTTTTTTCAATAGTCATCATTTAAGACTTACTGGCTTGTTGTGACCCGAGATCAGCGTGATGCTCTTCATCCTCTAAGATCTCCACCTCCATCTCCTCTCCCTCTCCTCTGTTCTCTGTTCTGATGAATCTCACATTGAAGGTTAAATCTGGTGCAGCAAGAATTTCTGCTGACATCTTTGCAAACTGGAAACTTAACTGAAGCTATTCTTGAACAGGTTTGACTGTGTGGTTTAGCATTCTGTCTTTGAGTTGGACAGCCTCTGACACAGGAAGTGACATCAGGACAGACCACAGCTAAACACATGAAAAAACACACTTCACTTAAGATTGTTTCAAAATTAGACTTTTAATGGTTTGCTCATTGGAATCAAGACACTCATGAAATACATTTTTGTCTTGACAGTGACTTTGAGGAAATACAAGGTTTTCACTGCAAAGAAAAAGTGTGTGTAGACATACACACATCTGTGCCGAGCTGCATTCACACAGTTTAACCACACATACGTGCATGACACAGGAAATGTAATGCTACTGGATTGTTTTTTTTTTTTTTTTTAAGTTAGCTCTGCTACATGCACACCTTGTGACCCACAGAGAGACAAGAGATGCAAACAGTGTGTAGGAGTGCAGAAGAAAGATCCACAATTAATGACCAATGTTAAATTGCATCAAGGGCTGATCCAGATATGAGACAGTTGAAATGAAGTTTAAATGGGACCTTGGTTATGATTATGAAATTACCTCATCATGGAATTATCATGGGAATTGGACAGAAACACATTACACAGGCTAAAGAAGCATAACATAAACCTTCAAGCATGTTTCTCTCCACTGTAGAAGCTTCACACTGAACATTAGCAGCAACTAATCAACTAAAGCAAAATAAAGACAAGCTTTTATTGTGATAGTCCTGCAGGGCTGCAGAGTCAGGTAATACACATGTAGTTGTGTTGGATCACTTCCAATACAGCATGTAAGGCAGAGGAACATGTCACACACAATACATGTAAATGTGTCTGAGTTTACAGAGCTGATCTCAACACTACACACTTCTGTCATCATAGAATGCAAGAAACTTGTTTCTCACAGATATAGTACTTAATTCCAGAGTTGCTTTGTCTCCATTGTCCTTGTTGATTGCAGCATGATGCGTACTGTCTCCTTGTAGCAGCTGGTAGTCCTGATGCACTGAAGCTGTAGCACAAAGAAAATGTTTATCTTTTAAACAGAGTACAAGCTTCTGATTATTTTTTCAATTTCATATAAGTTGTTGAATTTTACCCCAAATATGAATGTTTCCTATAATTTATGATAATTGTACATTAACATTACATTAACACAACTCATGTTGTAATCTTGTCTGTCTGTTTTTAGTAAGTCCTGTGATTAGCCTTTTCAGGACTGAAACAGAAAAAGAAAGTGATTATCAGGGTTCGCACGTTCATTTTCCAGGTCCGCGAAAATTAATGAAAAATAACATTTCCTGTAAAGTTTCGGAAAAGTCATGGAAGTATTGCGTGGAAAATATTTAGGATGCGTAAAATATAAATAAAATGATGTAATGTGCGATTAAAACGGGCAAGGGTCAGGTATTAGTAAACCAGCCACCGTTCTCTGAGTCATGACTTCATGTCTTCATGTCACTCTGCAAGTAGTCCATTCATTTGTCACGACGGAAATTAATTCAAAGCAGAGCTCCACCAAAGAGCCTGCAATCGTTGCGGAAGGTTTCTGATGTGTCATTGTTTCCTCTGTATGCATTCTGCTGCAGGATTTTCAGCGCTAATACAAAATAATTGTTTTTTCAATATCTTCCATGTCATGTGACCCAGTGACATCAGCAGCAAATGGTATTAGTAAACTGGACCAACAAGACACAGCTCTTTTTATTGTATTTTAGTGCTTCCTCTATTTTATGTCATGTCATGTCATCGTCTGTAACCGCTTATCCCCTTCCATGGGGTCGCTGGGTGTTGCTGCTGGAGCCAATCCCAACCTCGTCTCAGGGCGAGGGTAGGGTACTCCTTGGACAAGTCGCCAGCTCATCTCAGGGCCTCCTCTATTTTATATGAATATTAATATGCAGAAATTGTGTAAAAAAGTTCTCTAATGCTCAAGAGGTTAACACATTTTCAAGCAGCATCGTCAACTTCTACACTATTTTGTATCATGTCTTAAGGGGGGTACACACATAAGGATTTTATAAATCTTAAGAGATTTTTTTATCTGTAGAGCCCCCACACATGAAGATTAAAAAATCAGCTTTGATCGTACTGTGTGTGGTGTGCTCCGATATTCTCAGCACAGGACACCACACACATAAAGATTATCTGTCTCACGGCCGATCTAGAATCTAGTCCTCCGAGCCAGAAATATCGCGTGATCAAACGTGATCTAGAGTAACCAATGGCAACAACCCCAGCATCAACAGGCTCTTCATAAACGGAAAAGAGCATAGAATGTATATAAAAAAGAGTAAATAAACGTTTGAAAACATGAAAGACATGGAAGACATAGAAGAGGGAATGATGGTGGTCCTCGGACTATTGCTGTCCCATTAAAAACATTAAAATGGCTAATTCAAACACCCCCATAGGAAAAGTTAGATCTCACCGCTGTTTTTATTTACGTCCGCTCCCGTGTTCCTCAGTCAGCTGGTTGGCTACGTTGCGTTTCACGTCACATTTCACGGAGTAGTGACTCAGGAGTCGTCAGCTTTCCCCACACACGAAGATTTTTCGCCATAAATATTGAACAAGTTTAACATTTACGATTCATGCGACCCATTTCCTAACAAATTATCGGGACAAATTGACTCTTAACACACCACAGACCACAGGATAATCGTATAGGATAATCTTATAAGACAGAAGATAATCTTCTGTGGTCAGGAAGGGGTCAAATCGGAGCAAAATCAGCCTGATTATCGTTATATGTGTACCCCCCTTTAGATTCTGATTCTGAAATTCTGAAAACGATTTTTTTTTTTCAAAAATCTCACCAGTACTCACCATTTAAGGGGTTATTTTCCAAATTTTCTTCCGGTGGGAGAACCATGAAAAGTCATGGAAAACTATTGCTAAAAAAGTGTACGAACCCTGAATTATGGATCCACTGATTTGAAACACAAGGATGGTTTCCCAATCATTGTGTTTCTTTTAAGCTGATAATACTAATAATATTCACATTTATTTGACACGTTTTTGAGACGTTTTCACTTTCAAACCAATGATTCTGGAGCACATACTGTAATATATACTATAACTGTAGTGCTGGTTGATGAAGCAGCTCCACACCTTATCACAGACAGACGTTTATAAAGAAATTATTTTTTTTTTTTTCAGTTTGAGTACACACTTATCTTAAAGATAAGCATTTACTTTGATGGAAATGTGAAAATAAAAACTTTAAAATGTCTCACATTTTTGTCAGCAGTGATCCGTCCACCCACTTCCATTCATAATGGCTTCTTCTTGTTGACTCTGTCTTCAGACCAATCCAGGACTCTCCATTCATGTTGTTCAGCTCACTGACAAATTTCTGGTATTTAACAAGAGACAAAAATCATTTCTCTTTTCATCATTCAGGTTTTCTATTGTAATAAATAAATGTTGTTAAATATGAATAATTATTGAAATATTCAATTGCAAACAAAACGACAAACCCAATCTTTAAAATACACACAGTCTGAAATATGAAAATAACATTGACAGGTAACAGAGTCACAGCAGGTTTAGTTAGAGGCTCTTTACTAATACACAGTCATTGACAAACACACTCACATTTTCATCATCGTTGTTTATGACCACCAGATCTGCTCCTTTGTTCCAACAGTCAGCTCTGCTCTGATCCCACCTTTTGTTCTCATTGGATCGTAAGTAACAGCTGCATCCAGATCTCTTCCATCCATCAGGACACCACTTCCCTGAATATCAAACATGTGTTTTAAAGAAAGATGTCATGTTATTCTGTGTCAGGTTGACTTCTCATTTTCTCTATTTAGTTTAAGGTGTTTCTTGATCACCACTTTCCCTATTCAGACTGTTTACTCTGTATTTTCACTCAGGATTTAATATCTCATTTGTGACGGTCTGAAATACAACATGGCAAAAAATGTCAAAAACATGAAACAGTTATAATTAAAAGTTGAAGCACAGTCAAATAGTATCATGTAAATTGACATTACAGTCGCACATTTTCTGTTTTTCTCACCTTTAATTTCATCCTTTAGCTTCTTTACCTCATCCTGTAACTTACTGTGATTTTTACTCAGGGTTTCATAACTGCTCTGCAGCTGACTGTTGTTGACTCTCATGTCTTGAGAAACACAACAATAGATGAACAGTGAGATGATATGAAATTATTTAAGCTCATCTCTCATTTGTGACTGTCTGAAAAACGTCAACAACATGAAATAGTTATAATACATGACAGTTGCGTTCAGTTTTTAATCTCTTCTCACCTTGAATTTCATCCTTCAGCTTCTTGACCTCATCCTGCAACTTGCTGTGATTTTTACTCAGGGTTTCATAACTGCTCTGCAGTTGATTGTTGATGACTCTAATGTTTTGAGAAACACAACAAAAGATGATCAGTAAGATAATACAAACATTTTCCCTAGAATTGGATACTGCATATTGGCTATTTCCTTTTTTTGTTTTGAGACTTTTTTTTTTTAACCTGAAACTTTTTCCTGTAGTTGGGTGTAGTTGTTGCTCAGTTTGTCGTATCTGTTCTCCAGATGGTCTTTTTCCAAAGTGACTGAAGTATCTGGTGAGAACCAGAACAAAGTAAAAAACGCAAACATATTGACCAACTACCTATGTTCCTGTGCATAACGAAATATAATTTTCAAACGAGAATGACATTTTTTCGTGTTCTTTATATGTTTTATGCACAGACTTCAGACTACAGTACTTTATATAAGTAAATTCCATCACTGTCGCCCCCTGCTGGTGCTGCAAGTTTACACATGTTGGTACCTCTACCGATCAAACTGTCATCTAGTGGACCTTTCTGTTACATGCTTTGGCATGTTACTGTCCTGCCTGGGACACAGACCAGCATTCGACCAACATGCTATCAGCTTCAAGGTACACGCTTGAATGTTATAACTCAGACTGCTGAAAAATCATAATAGCTGTGGCCATATATTTAAAGCCCCCCAGTCATTTAAAATGGTGTATTCCTTTTTGTTCAGTTGAATATTTGAGCTTAATCACCAGAATAAATGTTAGCTTAGTACGTTTCTGCACATCCACAGGTAAATTGAAACTGGACGTCTCTTTGTGTTGCAACATTCAGATTGTTTAGGTTGAACTTTCTATTCTGTATTATCACAAGGCTGTGCTGATGCACTGCTTAGGCTTAGGCACAAAAAACAAAAAAAAGTGGTTAAGGTTTGAATACCTGATGTTGTCACCACACTCACTGATGGAGGTGTTCAACTTGCTACTAAAAATAGCTGTGTTTGGATTGCCACAAAAACCACTTGAAATGTCAGCTGATCACTTTTAGAAATACCCAGTTACTCCATTTGCTGGCCAAGCACACGGCTGATACAGAGAGCCCTCCTCCCCCCTCACAGACCAGGGTGTATAAGTGTAGAGTTGAAAACTGCATTACTAAGGTATGATACATTCAGGTCAGTGTGCCCATCTGTTGTTGCTTGTTGAGCTTGAGTTTGCCATGTTATATTTTTTGAGCATGTGGTACCTTTGAGGTTATTCTGGAGAATATTCTGGACAGTATTTGTCAATGTTTTGGATTGTTGCAATAATAATAACACAAACATGCATAAAGAAAGCATATTTTTTAACTTGTTAACTATTGACAATCATGTGATTAACCCTTTAGGCACCGGGTTTTATTTTAAAAAATACTAGATTTTGACATCTAAATTTCAGAAGGCTCTGGCTTGAAAGTGGTTTGAGATAGAGATGAAATGTAAA
Organism: Sparus aurata; assembly: GCF_900880675.1. Taxonomy (NCBI): domain Eukaryota; kingdom Metazoa; phylum Chordata; class Actinopteri; order Spariformes; family Sparidae; genus Sparus; species Sparus aurata. The sequence goes on along the minus strand of NC_044189.1, from coordinate 2,087,666 downwards.
TGAGACAAATATTGAGAATGACCTAAAGTTTATCTAGGGAGTAAATGTTCCCATCTAATTTGCATATTATGACGCCATATAGCGGTGGCCATACTGGATTATGTAATTTCCATGAAATACCTGATATTTTGAAAAAGAGGTGAACTAATTTCATCAGATTCATCCCCTCCATCTATTTGTTATGTTGTCTACAAATCAAGTGAACAGGGAAAAAGTAAATTCACCGCTTCCGCAAACTGGCTCGATGGCGCACCCCACAGTTTACATGGGACTTCCTCGAACATTTTGCATTGAAGCATGACGTATTTCTGAGCTAAGGTCTTAGTACGGGATGTCTGCCAACTAGTGGTGGGGAGTATGAACGATATGTAACACTCTATTCAGAGAAAACAGCTGTTTTGTTCAGTACCGCGGGGTGTCGCAAATTTGTGACTCTGGCACCTAAAGGGTTAATCGCGAATAATATTTTATTGGTTGACGGCCCTAATTTATATATAATCAACATGGTTCATAGATCTGCAGGAAATGTACCACTTTTTCTAAATGCGTTTGTTGTGCTATGTGTTTTTATCTTACAATATCTGGATAGAAGGATGATTGCAGGCAGCATCAGAAGGCACAGCACTCCAAGACAGAAAACTGCAGAACTGAACCGCTTTATTTGGACGGCTGGAGGCTGTTGCTCATTCTGCCGACCTAAAGTGACAAAACACACAGAGAGAGCGTCATTCTGCTCATAATAATCTGTTTCATTAGTCAGTGGGCCACATGACATGGAAGCTGTTGAGAAAAAAAAACATAATTTCTGCACGTTGATATTTATATAAAATAGAGGAAGCACTAAAATATGATAAAAAGACCTGTGTCTCATTCGTCCAGTTTACTAATGGATTGGAATCACTGGGTCACATGACATGGATATATTTGTATTCATATATTTATGCTAAGTAATTTAATGACGGTCCCTATATCAGTCTCCAGCGATTCACCGCGAGGCTCTGGGAGGTGTGCTAACCGTCCTCCTGCTGCTTACACTGGGCGAACATCAGTAAAGTCGCGGCTGGACACGAGTGAATATCCGCCGAATATCCAACCTGAAACTAACTTCACCCCGGTTCGATGACTCGCCTGCTGCAGCCTTTGAATAGGATGACGATGATTTCAGTCACTCAACTTAAACGGTGACTTGTAGAAATGATACAAACAGCAGTAAAGACAATAATAATCGTTTTCAAGATAACTTAGGGTGAAGTGCTTTCACTGTGTGCGACTTAAATTCGCCATTCGCCCATGATATATATAATTTATATTTATATGATTTAATATATATATTTATATTTAAATAATTTAAATAATTTCCCAGTCTGGGATCATTAAAGTAATTCTATCTATCTATCTTTCTATGATATTAAACCTACAAAAATTATGTCCTTTTTTTTTTGTGGCGGCAGCGCTGAAAATCCAGCAGCAGAATGCATAGAGGGGAAACACTGACACATCAGATAACCTTCTGCAACGATTGCAGGCTCTTTGGTGGAGCTCTGCTTTTAATGAAGTTCCATCGTGACAGATGAATGGACTTGTGGAGTGACATGAAGACATGAATCAGAGGCACAAAAAACGTTGACAGCGGTGGCCGGTCATTATGTTTACCAATAACAGACCCGTGCCTTGCACACACACATTTATCCCATTTGTTTTTAAATAGATCTAATTAAAAAAAAATGAGAATAAATATACATATTTATATCCGACCCCTGATTGGGATGTGACGTCCGATTCCGATCGAGTCTGAAACCACGTGATCAGATTGGGACATCCCTAATTTAAACACTGTTGTACAAACCAAAATATGAGCTCATCTTATAATGAATCATTGAATTGCACAGCTGAGCTTCAATAGAAAGTGTGTTACAGCTGTGCATGACCTCCTCAGCCTCTCTCACCCTCCACTCTTTACTGATAATGATCTTCAACAGATCTTGTCATGCAGCACTTCACTTCTTCCTGTCCTGTCATTTCCCTTACTACCCTGTTGTAAAGCTGTCACAGCTGGAGATGATACTTCCTCAGATCTGAGAAATGATATCTTATGTTTAATGTTACTAAAACCTATGGACATAGTGTGAAAAAAACCCTGAATATTAGATACATATTGTGTTTAAAATGAAACAAATGGCCTGGAAAGTTGAGCTTTGGTGGGACCAATTAACGTGAACAGAACACATGAACAAAGGCCTCTACTCAGAGAGCTCTGGTACATGTCAGAGCACAACATAATCCAAAGAACTACTGGATGGAAATATCCATAAAACACAAGGGCTCATACAGTATATGTAGGTGTATAGAAAGAAACATAGATGCTGATGGGTTTGGAAAATGTTATGATCTAAGGTGAGAGTAAACTTAGAGTTTACACGATTTAAAGGGTACACCCACCATCAGACAAGACAAGTATTATTATTTTAGTCATATTGATATGTCATAGTTTCTCTCTTACCTCCGTCATGTGACTGAAAATGATGTATTCCAATATCGTCTGCACTCTCGTAGATATCCACCTCATTTTCCTGCCACTCCTCCTTTCTGGTGTATCTGACCTTCTTGGATAAATCCGGTTTGGCATAAATATCTGTTGACATCTTTAGAGGACTAAAAGCGTTAAAGAAGCTGCACTTCACTTACTTTTACTGCACTGTGCTGATCTGTTACTATCTTGCTGTACGTGTGTAATATGCAGCACTAACTATTGTAGATAAACACAATAACGTAGTACACTGTACTGAAGCTGCTGGCAGTGTTTCTTGGTCCAACGTCCGTCTGGTGTCAGGCGAAAACATTCAGGAAGTGAAAACATGCAGAGAATCAAACATACCCTCCCTTTCATTCACTTGACTCTTTATGAAAACATTGTGGACTTTATAACAGCTAGACAACAGACCTGTCTCATCTTTAGACATTTAGATAAACTATGAATACACACAAAATAATTCTATTGTTTCTTTGTTCAAACAATAGAGTCGATATATCTGCTTCCACTTTCACACATTGGTTGCCAGCTTCACGCCCACACAGCTGCCCACCGACCCACCGACCCACCCACACACACACACACACACACACACACACACACACACACACACACACAGAGTCTCTCTCTTTCACTGGTTTTTGTCCAAAGCAGGAAATGTTGCTTTCTTGGTTCTTTTCATTGTTAAATGTTGGCTTATAAAGAAAGTAAAACAGTTCTCCAACAAGTTTAATGAAGTGAAGATTTTACAATCAATCAATTAATGTAGTGGAACGCAGTATTACATCACCTGTCAATCAACCATTTAACAATAGAAACTTGCACTGCTGTCAGGCAGATTGCGCTTCCCCTTTTCTTTGAAGCCATTGCAAGCACACACAGATCAGGCCGGACACTTGGTTTTTATGACTCAGACTTCTGAGGAATCATGGCTTCAGACAAATGTTTAAATCCCCCCTTCAGTCGAACTGTGTTTTTCTTCTTGTTCTTTAAACAGCTGTCACTGTTAGCAGTGTTTTTTGGTCAGACGTCTGTCTGGTGTCAGTCGAAAACATTCAGGAAGTAACAACATACAGAGAATCTCACATATCCTCCCTTTCATTCACTTGACTCTTTATGAAAACATTGTGGACTTTATAACAGCTAGATTACAGAACTGTCTTATCTTTAGATTTATGATAACATTTAGATAAACTATGAATAAAACACAAAATAATGCTATTGTTTCTTTTTTCAAACAGCAGGGTATTTTGATTTATCTGCTTACACTTTCACCTGCCCACCAACCCACAAACACACACGCATACACTCTCTACTTTCTCTCTGTCACATCTGTTGCAGCTGGTGGTGGCGTTGTTAAAATCAAACCGATTATTAGAGTTTGAGTCGCAACACTGGATATTTTTAAGGACACCAGATATATTTCAATCTGCTCTTCTGGAGACAAAACCAGGTGTTTCTTAAGGAGAGCTGTGGACATTTTCAGTGTTTTTTGTACCTATATTATAATTTATTAAGAGAGAAATACAAAATTCAACCAAAGCAAACAAAAAGTTGCAGCATAAAGAAACATTCAGTTTTAATTGATCTGTTGTTTTGCAGAAACGCTGAAGAAATGCTCACCTAACAGTGTATGGATTGTGTAGGATTACGCAGATAGGATTACTACACAGAATGAGACAAGAAACAACCTGTGCTGACTGGCTTTAGTGTTGGTCCTAAAATATCTCTTGGACAAAACTCTGATCGCAGGAAGAAAATGATATGATGATAATAAAGATGAACATGCACCTATTGTGTTATCTAACTGAAAGAAGCCTAAAACATGACATTACTAAATCATTTAGATGTGAACGTTTGGATTAACAACTGAGTCACTCACAGCGTACGTAGATTCCAGTCAACATGAGCAGATACATCACTCCCAGAGTCACTGCAGGAGCTCTGAAACACCTTCTTTTGACAGCTGCACCGTTCTGTTCAGTGTTTGGTCCTACAGAGGAAAAATACATAGACAACATTTTTCTCATGTTGGTATGAAGGTTGAAGTGACAACTTTAAACTGTGGAGTGTTTGTTGCTCATTGTCATTCCCTCTATAACAGGCCTATTCAATTAGCGGCCCGCGGGCCACATGCGGCCCAGAACCAACCCCTGATTGGCCCAGCCTGTGGTCCAGCGGGCCTGAATTGAAGAGAGGGCAGAGGGCAAATTTCGTTTGTAGTGTTTCAGACCGTGAATGCAACACCCGCGTAGCCTAGCAACAGTCTGCCAACAATGCAGCGCGTTGTTTTGATGCGTGGCTAGCTAGCGATTCTGTCAGAAGTTGTTCCAAGATACTCTGAAACATGTCCTTTTCCACTCTTAAACGCAAAATTGACAATGAAAACCGCCGATTTAACACTGCCTGGACTGACAAATACTTGTTCATATTACCAGCGAGTTCAAATGCCAAACCCATGTGTTTAATTTGCCATGAGTGCGTTGGGGTACTCAAAGATTACAATGTCCGGAGGCACCACATCGAGAAACACCCGACCTTCAGGACAAACTTCCCAGAAGGATCTCAGGAGAGAGCAGTGAAGGTGCAGAGTTTGACTGAATCTTATAACAGGAGTTGCACTACGATGGTGCGGACATGCACATCTCAGGAGAGAGCTACAGCTGCTTCCCTCCGTGTTTCGTGGATTTTGGCGAAAAAGAAAAGGCCATTTACTGACTCTGAAAGTGTGAAAGAATGTATGCTAGCCATCGTGGATGAAGTGTTAAATGACGACAAAATGAAAACGAGTGTGACATCTGCTATTAAAAATGTACCCCTGTCAGACACGTCAAACATCCGCAGGGTTGAAATTCTAGCTACAGATGTATTTGAAACGCTGTTGAGTGAAGTGAAGAAAGCCGATGTCATGTCTATAGCAGTAGATGAGTCCACGGACAGAACCGATACTGCACAACTGTGCGTATACGTCCGTTTTTTTTGACGGCAAATGCTTCCGAGAGGAACTGCTTGGCTTACTGCCGTTAGAAGGACACACAACTGGCGAGGTCGTCTTTGAGAAGATTTCTACTTTTTTCAAAGACAATGGCCTGGATATGGAGCGTGTGTCCATGCTTGTGACAGATGGGGCTCCATCTATGGCAGGTAAAATAAATGGACTGGCAGCACGTTGGTCGGCTGTTGCACCTCAGATAACATCGTTACACTGCATCGTTCATCAGGCGGTGCTGTGTGCAAAACTTAGCGGGGAGCTTAAAACAACAATGGACAGTGTGATGACTACAATTAATTTTATTCGTTCCACATCAAGCCTCCAACATCGTCTGTTCCGCAAGCTGCTGTCAGAAATGTCTGCTGAGCACCGCGACCTGCTTTTGCATAATGACGTCAGGTGGCTGTCCAAAGGTAAAGCGCTGGAGCGTTTCTGTGATCTCAGAGAGGAGATTACAACTTTCCTCCACAGCAGCAAGCACAAAAAGGCGGCCGCACTCTTGAAACACGTACTGGACGACAACTTCATGGCTAATGTCTGCTTTCTGTGTGACATATTCAAACACCTGAATGACTTAAATGTGGGATTACAGGGCAGAGACAAAAATGTCACTGATCTTGTGGAACAGATGTGCGCATTCCAAGTCAAACTGGACCTTTTCGCGACAGACTTGAGCATCGGCAGAATGCTGCATTTTCCGACGCTACGCAAAAGCATCTCATCCCCGGCACAGATCACAGATGTTATGACTGATTTCATTGCGGGGTTGAAGGAGAATTTTGTCAGTAGATTGGATGGATTTGCCCTGGCCACAGAAGTAATGGGCTTTGCCAGGGACCCTTTCACTGTTGCAACAGCAGGGGACATATCCACCAGAGCGAAGGAGGTGGTCCCCTCCATAGACGAGGGGAAATTCATACTGGAACTTGTGGACTTGCAGTCATCCCTAACTATGGCACAAGAGCTTCGTACTAGGGGACCTGTGAAGTTTTGGAGTGATGTCAACAGGCACCAGTTCCCGAACGTTCAAAAAGTTGCCATCCACGTGCTCAGTATGTTTGGATCAACATACACATGTGAATCAAGCTTTTCACACATGAACTCAATAAAAGCAGCACCCGCTGTTCCCTGGCTGACAGCACTCTTCACCAGTGTCTTCGAATTGCACTGACATCTTATGAGCCAAAACTTACTGCTCTTGTTCAGAACAAAAAATGTCACTTTTCCCATTGAGAAAGGCAGAGAGATAATGTGGGATGTGTAACTAAATGTGTTTTCTAATCACACGTGGTGATTTAAAACAAACTGCAGTAGTAGATGTGTGATTAAGTTTCATTCATATGTTTGACAGTTCTTTTGTTATTCAATGAAATGCACTTTGTAATGTGCTAAGTTCACTTTAGCCAGAGCCAAATGTTATTTCTACAACTGTGCACATTTTGTTTTCATGCACTTTTGATATGCCCTCTGTAAGATGGGACCAAACTGATTATTTCTTATTACCTTTTTTCATTCTGTTTATTTAATTCGATTTAAGTGAAAAATATTTCTACTGTTACAGGTTCTGTTCAATTACAGCTCTGTTATTGTGTTTTTCTGCACTTTTTGATATGCTTTGTCATGTTACTGAATTTAAAAGGGAGACTATGAATAAGAAAAAAGCATATTTTTCATGACATTAAACTGAATTTGTTTGAAATGTGTCATTACCAGCTGCTTACTGGGCAACAAACATGTCTGGCCCGGCGACATTTCTTGATTTTAAAATTTGGCCCAACTGAATTTGTAATTGAATAGCCCTGCTCTATAAGAATAATGAGTGACGTTACACCAGATTAGAGCACCAAGACAGCTGATAATGACCCGTAGTCAGCGGTGACTGATGGTGAACTGATGGATGGATTCATCATTTTAACTCAGTATGTAATTTCAATATAGCCACATATACATTTGAACTAACTTCCCTTTTTCAATAGTCATCATTTAAGACTTACTAGCTTGTTGTGACCCGAGATCAGCGTGATGCTCTTCATCCTCTAAGATCTCCACCTCCATCTCCTCTCCCTCTCCTCTGTTCTCTGTTCTGATGAATCTCACATTGAAGCTGGAATCTGGTGCAGCAAGAATTTCTGCAGACATCTTTGCAAACTGAAAACTTAACTGAAGCTATTCTTGAACAGGTTTGACTGTGTAGTTTATCGTTCTGTCTTTGAGTTGGACAGCCTCTAACACAGGAAGTGACATCAGGACAGACCACAGCTGAACACATGAAAAGACACACGTCACTCAAATTGTTTCAAAATTAGACTCTTATTGGTTTAATGGTTTTCATTTTAATGGTCATTGGAATCTAGACATTCATCAAATAAACAATATAAATATATTTGAAGCTACAAACTAAAGGTGTTTTTTGTCTTCAAATCTTGACAGTGACTTTGAGGAAATACAAGGTTTTCTCTGTAAAGCAGAAGTGTGCGTTCACATACACACATTTGTCCTGTGCTGCATTCGCTGTTGCCCACACGGTTTTATCCTGTTTTTGTTGTCTTTATTGTATGGTGTTTTTGCACTGTCTACTTTTCGTCGTGCACTGGTGGCTCTGTGGGAACACCCTAAATTTCGTTGTACCTCCACAGTACAATGACAATAAAGGCTGTTCTATTCTATTTCAGTTAGCTCTGCTACATGCACAACTTGTGACCCACAGAGACAAGAGATGCAAGCAGTGTGTAGGAGTGCAGAAGAAAGACCCTAAATGAAGCACCAATATTAACTTTGACAGATATGAGATAGTTGAAATTGAGTTTAAATTGGGCCTTGGTTAAGATTTTAAAATGTCCTTATCATAGAATTATCATGGGAATTGGACAGAAACACATTACACTGGCTAAAGAGGCAAAACATAAACCATCAAGCATGTTTCTCTCTCCTGTAGAAGCTTCACACTGAACATCAGCAGCTGCTGTATCAAAGAGGACTCAGACACAACTTGGCATTATTTTCACATATTGAACGCAGACAGATGGAGCTGAATACAAACTTATGAATCAACTAAAGCAAAGTAAAGACAAGCTTTTACTGTGATGATCCTGCAGGGCTGCAGAGTCAGTAATGCACATGTAGTTGTGTTGGATCACTTCCAATCAGATTATACAGCATGTAAGGCAGAGGAACAATATGTGTGTGATCAGGTTATTGAGCATGTCACACACAATACATGTAAATGTGTCTGAGTTTACAGAGCTGATCTCAACACTCCACACTTCTGTCATCATAGAATTCAAGAAACTGGTTTCTCACAGATATAGTACTTCGTATTTCCATATTCGCTTTCTGTCCATTGTCCTTGTTGATTAGAGTACACTGTGTACCAGCCCCATGTTGCTGCTGGTTGTCCTGATGCCCAGAAGCTGTAGCACAAAGAAAACAGAGCGCAATCTTCTGATTATTTTTCAATTTGAAATAAGTTGTTGAATTTTACCTCAATTGTTAATTATTTCTATAATTAATGACAATTTTAAATAACTCATCTATTATGTGTATTATTCTTGTCTCTGTTTTCAGTAATTCATGTGATTAACATTAGCAGGAATTAATCAGATAAAGAAAGAGGATATGGATCCACTGATTTGAAACACAAAGATGGTTTCCCAATCATTGTGTCTCATTTAAGTTGATAACATTAATAATATTCAGTGACAACCAGTTACTTTGATGGAAATGTGATAAAAATTAAAACTTTAAAATTTCTCACCTTTCTGTTAGCAGTGATCCGTCCACCCACTTCCATTCATAACGGTTTCCTCCTGTTGACAATTCTGTTTTTAGACCAATCCAGGACTCTTCATTCATGTTGTTCAGCTCACTGACACAATTCTGGTATTTAACAAGAGACAACAATCATTTCTCTGTTCATCATTCAGTTTTTATATTGTAGTAAAGAACTGTTTCATTGCAAATAAAACTACAAAACCAATCTTTAAAATACACACAGTCTGAAATATGAAAATAATATTGACAGGAGAACAGGTCCAGATGACAGAGTCACATCAGGTTGAGTTAGAGGCTTTTTACTAACACACACTCACATTTTCATCATTGTTGTTTATGACCACCAGATCTGCTCCTTTGTTCCAACAGTCAGTTCTGCTCTGATACCAGGTCTCCATCTGATTGGATCTAAAGTAACAGCTGCATCCAAATCTCTTCCATCCATCAGGGCACCCCATCCCTTAATGTCAAACGAGTGTTTTAAAGAAAGAGTACATGTCATTCTGTGTCAAATTAACTTCTTGTTTCCTCTATTTAGTTTAAGGTGTTTTTTGATCACCACTTTCCCTATTCAGGCTGTTAACTCTGTATTTTTGCTCAGGATTTAATATCTCATTCGTGACGGTCTGAAATATCCACATAGCAAAAAATGTCAACATCTTGAATCAGTTATAATAAAAAGATGAAGCACAGTCAAGTTGTATCATGTAAATTCACATTACAGTTGCACATTGTAGATTCTTCTCACCTTCAATTTTGTCCTTCAGCTTCTGTAGCTCATCCTGTAACTGACTGTTGTTGACTGTAGTGTTTTGAGAAACACAACAATAGATTATCAGTGAGATAATACAAACATTTTGCAGAGAATTTAATCCTGTATATTTGGTATTTCCTATTTTGTTTTGAGAGTTTTTTGTTTTTTTTCACCTGAAGCTGTTTCCTGTAGTTGGGTGTAGTTGTTGCTCAGTTTGTCATATTTGTTCTGCAGCTGGTCTTTTTCTAAAGTGATCGACATATCTGTTGAGAACCAGAACAAAAAAAGAAATGTAAACAAATAATCATGCTTTGTACTTAAGAACAACTACCTGGTACCTGTCACACCTTGATGAGGGAAACCAGGGCACTCACTGCTGTCCTCTGGTGGAACTGTGAGTCCATTACAAGCTTTGGTATGGAACTGTACTGGCTAGGATGCAGACCAGCACTGAACCAACATGCTAACAGGACCAAGATACACAATTTAGACTTCTGAAGAATCATAATGGCTTCAGACAAATATTTAAAGCCCTCCTTCAGTCAAAACTGTGTTTTTCTTATTGTTCTGGCATTGTTACAACCAAACCGATCCATGCAGTTTGAGTCACAACACTGGATATATTTAAGGACACCAAAGAAATTTCCATCTGTTCTTCTGGAGAGAAAACCAGGTGTTTCTTCAGGAGAGCTGCTGACATTTAAAGTCAGTTTGTTGTGACCAAAACAAGTTTTATGCCCAACTGTGATCTTTTCCTGACCATAACTAAGTGGTTTTTGTGCCTATATTATGAATTATAAAGAGAGAAATAGAAAATTCAACCCAAACGTTCCAAAGTTCCACCATCAAGAGAGTCCAGTTTTAACTGATCTGTGGTTTTGCAGAATCATTAACTGTTAAATCAGGACTGATAATGAGAGATACCAGCAACGTGAATGAAAAGTGGTAATTTAAAGAATGACTCGTAACTAAAGTTACAGATTACAGTCGAAAGTACAATATTTACCTCTGTGAGTTAGTAGACGTACTCCAAGTAGAAACTACATTCAGGGCCGGTAAAAAATGAGTTTGGACCAGTAGATTCTCAACAGACTCACTAGACTGGGCAGGTGGCAAGAAACATTATTGTTGGTCCCTGGTTAAGATTTCTATACATCCTCAGAGAAATGCTCACCTAACAGTGTATGGATTGTGTAGGGTTACGTCTTTGTCTTCATAAATGATGTGAACTTCCTCTTCTTCACAGAGTGAGACAACATCTGTGCTGACTAGCTTTAGTGTTCGTCCTAAAATGTCTCTTGGACAAAACTCTGATCACAGGAAGAAAATGATACGACGATAGTCAAGATGAACATTCACCTGTTGTGTTATCTAACTGAAAGAAGCCTCAAATATGACAAGCTATGACCGTTTGGATTAAAAACTGAATTACTCACTGCGTATGTAGATTCCAGCCAACATGAGCAGATACATCACTCCCAGAGTCACTGCAGGAGCTCTGAAACACCTTCTTTTGACAGCTGCACCGTTCTGTTCAGCGTTTGGTCCTACAGAGGAAAAATACATAGACAACATTTTTATTATGTTGGTATGAAGGTTGAAGTGACACTTTAAACTGTGGAGTGTTTGTTGCTCATTGTCATTCCCTCTATAAGAACAATGAGTGACGTTACACCAGATTAGAGCACCAAGACAGCTGATAATGACCCGTAGTCAGCGGTGACTGATGGTGAACTGATTAATGAATCGATCATTTTAACTCAGTATGTAATTTCATTATAGCCACATATACATTTGAACTAACTTCCCTTTTTCAATAGTCATCATTTAAGACTTACTGGCTTGTTGTGACCCGAGATCAGCGTGATGCTCTTCATCCTCTAAGATCTCCACCTCCATCTCCTCTCCCTCTCTGTTCTCTGTTCTGATGAATCTCACACTGAAGCTGGAATCTGGTGCAGCGAGAATTTCTGCAGACATCTTTACAAACTGGAAACTTAACTGAAGCTATTCTTGAACAGGTTTGACTGTGTAGTTTAGCATTCTGTCTTTTAGTTGGACAGCCTCTAACACAGGAAGTGACATCAGGACAGACCACAGCTAAACACATGAAAAAACACACTTCACTTAAGATTGTCTCAAAATTAGACTTTTAATGGTTTGCTTATTGGAATCAAGACACTCATCAAATAAACAATATTTATACATTTGAAGCTACAAACTGAAGCTGTTTGTTGTCTTTAATTCTTGACAGTGACTTTGAGGAAATACAAGGTTTTCACTGTAAAGCAGAAGTGTGTGTTCACATGCACACATTTGTGATGAGCTGCATTCACTGTTGCCCACACAGTTTACCCACACATACGTATATGACACAGGAAACGTGATGCTACTGGACTGTTGTTTTTTTAAAATTAGCTCTGCTACATGCACAACTTGTGACCCACAGAGAGACAAGAGATGCAATCAGTGTGTAGGAGTGCAGAACAAAGATCCAAAATGAAGAACCGGTGTTAAATTACATCCAGGTTTGATCCAGATATGAGACAGTTGACATGAAGTTTAAATGGGGCTTTGGTTAAGATTATTAAATGTCCTTATCATGGGAATTGGACAGAAACACATTACACAGGCCAAAGAGGCAAAACATAAACCTTCAAGCATGTTTCTCTCTCCTGTAGAAGCTTCACACTGAACATTAGCAGCTGCTGTATCAAAGAGGACTCAGACACAACTTGGAATTATTTTCACATATTGAACGCAGACAGATGGAACTGAATACAAACTTATGAATCAACTAAAGCAAAGTAAAGACAAGCTTTTACTGTGATGATCCTGCAGGGCTGCAGAGTCAGTAATACACATGTAGCTGTGTTGGATCACTTTCAATCAGATTATACGGCATGTAAGGCAGAGGAACAATATGTGTGTGATCAGGTTATTGAGCATGTCACACACAATACATGTAAATGTGTCTGAGTTTACAGAGCTGATCTCAACACTCCACACTTCTGTCATCATAGAATTCAAGAAACTGGTTTCTCACAGATATAGTACTTCGTATTTCCATATTCGCTTTGTGTCCATTGTCCTTGTTGATTGCAGCATGCTGCATAATAAGACGATGTAGCAGTTGTTAGTGCTGCTGCCAAGAAGCTGTAGCACAAAGAAAATGTTTATCTTTTAAACAGAGCAGAAACTTCAGATTATTTTCAATTTGATATAAGTTGTTGAATTTTACCTGAAATATAATTTTTTTTCTATAATTATTGAAAATGTTTAAATAACTCATTTAATATATGTAGTAATCTTGTCTCTCTGTTTTCAGTGATTCATGTGATTAACATTTTGAGGACTCAATCAGAAAAAGGAAGAGAATTATGGATGCACTGATTTGAAACACCAACATGGTTTCCCAATCATTGTGTCTCATTTAAGAAGATAATATTAATAATATTCACATTTAATTTCTCTGACAACCTGTTACTTTGAAGGAAATGTGATAAAAAAATGTGATAAAAAACTTTAAAATGTCTCACATTTCTGTCAGCGGTGATCTGTCCACCCACTTCAAATGACAAATTTCTGATATTTGACAAGAGACAACAATCATTTCTCTGTTCATCATTGAGTTTTTATATTGTAGTAAAGAAATGTTGTTAGATATACATAATTATTGAAATATTTCATTGCAAACAAATCTACAAAACCAATCTTTAAAATACACACAGTCTGAAATATGAAAATGATATTGACAGGAAAGCAGGTCCAGATGACAGAGTCACAGCAGGTTGAGTTAGAGGCTCTTTACTAACACATACTCATTGACAAACACACTCACATTTTCATCTTTGTTGTTTGTGACCACCAGATCTGCTCCTTTTTTCTGACAGTCATCTCTGCTCTCATACCACATTCTGTTCTCACTGGATCTAAAGTAACATCTGCATCCAGATCTCTTCCATCCATCAGGGCACCTCTTCCCTTAATGTCATATACATATATATATATATATATATATATATATATATATATATATATATATATATATATATATATATATATATATATATATATATATATGTATGTATATATATATATATATATATATATATATATGTATATATATATATATATATGTGTGTGTGTGTGTGTGTGTGTGTGTGTGTATGTATATGTATATTATATATAGTACAATATGTGGATATGGACGATTGCCGTCAACAGGAAACACAGCACTCCAAGAGAGAAAACTGCAGAAGTGAACCGCTTTCTTTGGACGGTTGGAGGTTGTTTCTCATTCTGCGGTCCTAAAGTGACAAACACACAGAGAGAGCGTCATTCCCCTCTGCTACGAAGATATTTTACTCTGTGGTTTCATTGTTTTGATCTATGGTGACATCTGTGCACAAATGTGAACAAGTTGATTTAGTCTTAACATTAGAAATATATTTAAAAATATCATTCAAACACTTTTGTATAAACCAAAATATGGGCTCATCTTATATGTTGAGTCATAATGAATCATTGAATTGCACAACTGAGCTTCAGCAGAAAGTGTGTTACAGCTGTGCATCACCTCTTCAGCCTCTCTCACCCTCGACTCTGTACTGATAATGATCTTCAACAGATCTTATCATGCAGCACTTCACTTCTTCCTGTTGTGTCATTTCCCTTACTACCCTGTTGTAAAGCTGTCTCAGCTGGAGATGATACTTCCTCAGATCTGAGAAATGATATCTTATGTTTAATGTTACTAAAACCTATGGACATAGTGTCAAAAAAACCCTGAATATTAGATACATGTTGTGTTTTAAATGAAACAAACAGCCTGGAAAGTTGAACTAAGGTGGGACCAAATAACATGAACAGAACACATGAACAAAGGCCTCTACTCAGAGAGCTCTGGTACATGTCAGAGCACAACATAATCCAAAGAACTACTGGATGGAAATATCCATAAAACACAAGGGCTCATACAGTATATGTAGGTGTATAGAAAGAAACATATATGCTGATGGGTTTTGAAAATGTCACGATATAAGGTGAGAGTAAACTTAGAGTTTACACGATTTAAAGGGCACACCCACCATCAGACAAGACAAGTATTATTTTTTTAGTCATATTGATTTGTCATAGTTTCTCACTTACCTCCGTCATGTGACTGAAAATGATGTATTCCAATATCGTCTGTACTCTCGTAGATCTCCACCTCATTTTCCTGCCACTCCTCCTTTCTGGTGTATCTGACCTTCTTGGATAAATCCGGTTTGGCATAAATATCAGTCGACATCTTTAGAGGACTGAAACTGTTAAAGAGAAGCTGCACTTCACTTACTTTTACTGCACTGTGCTGATCTGTTACTATGCTGCTGTACGTGTATAATATGCACCACTAACTATTGTAGATAAACAAAATAACGAAGTACACTGTACTGATGCTGCTGGCAGTGTTTCTTGGTCCGACGTCCGTCTGGTGTCAGTCGAAAACATTGAGGAAGTGAAAACATGCAGAGAATCACACATACCCTCCCTTTCATTCACTTGACTCTTCATGAAAACATTGTGGACTTTATAACAGCTGGACAACAGAACTGTCTCATCTTTAGATTTATGATAACATTTAGATAAACTATGAATACACACAGAATAATTCTATTGTTTCTTTGTTCAAACAATAGCGTTTGGAGGTACAAGGTTTCAGGGTTTTCGATAGATCTGCTTACACTTTGACACACTGGTTGACTGCTTCACACCCACACACATGCCCACTGACCCAAAAACACACACATGCACACACACACGCACGCACGCACACACACACACAGACACACACACACACACAGTCTCACTCTTTCCCTGTCTTTTTTTCAAAGCAGGAAACGTTTCTTTCTTGGTTATTTTATTATTAAGTGTTGGCTTATGAAGAAAGTAAAACAGTGAACGAAGTGAAGATTTTACAATCAGTCAATTAACGTAGACGTTGGAATGCAGTATTACATCATCTATCAATCAACCATTTAACAATAGAAACTTGCACTGCTGTCAGGCAGATTGCACTTCCCCTTTTCTTTGAAGCCACTGCGAGCACACACAGAAACGTCTCTCTTGTTCAGGCAGCCAATCATATGTCAGATCAGGCCGGGCACTTGGTTTTTGTGACTCTGACTTCTGAAGAATCATGATGGCTTCAGACAAATGTTTAAAGACTTAAAGACTTTAAAAACTGAATCACTCGCAGCGTATGTAGATTCCAGCCAGTATGAGCAGATACATCACTCCCAGAGTCACTGCAGGAGCTCTGAAACACCTTCTTTTGACAGCTGCACCGTTCTGTTCAGTGTTTGGTCCTACAGAGGAAAAATACATAGACAACATTTTTATTATGTTGGTATAAAGGTTGAAGTGACACTTTAAACTGTGGAGTGTTTGTTGCTCATTGTCATTCCCTCTATAAGAATAATGAGTGACGTTACACCAGATTAAAGCAGCAAGACAGCTGATAATGACCCGTAGTCAGCGGTGACTGATGGTGAACTGATGAATGAATTGATCTTTTTTACAGAGTATCTTATTAAGAAATAGCCACTGAAACATTTGAACTAACTTCCCTTTGTCCAATAGTCATCATTTAAGACTTACTGGCTTGTTGTGAGCCGAGATCAGCGTGATGCTCTTCATCCTCTAAGATCTCCACCTCCATCTCCTCTCCCTCTCTGTTCTCTGTTCTGATGAATCTCACATTGAAGCTGGAATCTGGTGCAGCAAGAATTTCTGCAGACATCTTTACAAACTGGAAACTTAACTGAAGCTATTCTTGAACAGGTTTGACTGTGTAGTTAAGCGTTCTGTCTTTGAGTCGGACAGCCTCTAACACAGGAAGTGACATCAGGACAGACCACAGCTAAACACATGAAAAAACACACTTCACTTAAGATTGTTTCAAAATTAGACTTTTAATGGTTTGCTCGTTGGAATAAAGACACTCATCAAATAAACAATATTAATACATTTGAAGCTACAAACTAAAGCTGTTTGTTGTCTTTAAGTCTTGACAGTGACTTTGAGGAAATACAAGGTTTTCACTGTAAAGCAGAAGTGTGTGTTCACATACACACATTTGTGATGAGCTGCATTCACTGTTGCCCACACAGTTTACCCACACATACATATATGACACAGGAAATATTACATTGCTGGACTGTTTTTTTAAAATTAGCTCTACTAAATGCACAACTTGTGAACCACAGAGAGACAAGAGATGCAAACATTGTGTAGGAGTGCAGAACAAAGATCCAAAATGAATGACCAAGTTTGGGCAAATAAAATCCAGGTTTGATCCAGATATGAGATAGTTGAAACAAGCATGTTTCTCTCTCCTGTAGAAGCTTCACACTGAACATTAGCAGCTGCTGTATCAAAGAGGACTCAGATACAACTTGGAATTATTTTCACATATTGAATGCAGACAGATGGAACTGAATACAAACTCATGAATCAACTAAAGCAAAGTAAAAACAAGCTTTTACTGTGATGATCCTGCAGGGCTGCAGAGTCAGTAATACACATGTAGCTGTGTTGGATCACTTCCAGTCAGATTATACAGCATGTAAGGCAGAGGAACAATATGTGTGTGATCAGGTGATTGAGCATGTCACAGGAGTACAGTTGAAAATTAGCCTACTGGCTTTACAGAAATGTTGATTAATGTGCACTGTCCTTAAAGTAAATAAATGAAATGAAATGAAACTGCACACTTCTGTCATCATAGAGTGCAAGAAATCTCTTTCTCACAGATCCAATACTTATAAGATCCATAATTGATGTGTCTCCATTGTCTTTGTCGATTGCAGTATGCTGCGTACTCTTCCCTGGAAGCAGCTGGTAGTCTTGATGCACCGAAGCTGTAGCACAAAGAAAATGTTCAGCTTTTAAACTGAGCAGAAAGTTCTATTTATTTTCAATTTGACATAAGTTGTTGAATTTACCTCAAATATTTATGTTTTCTGTAATTATTGAAATTTTTCAATAACTCTTTTAATCCATGTAGTAATCTTGTCTCTGGGTTTTTAGTAATTTGTGTGATTAACATTTGTAGGAATGAATCAGGAAAAGAAAGTGATCATGGATCCACTGATTTGAAACAGAAAGATGGTTTCTCAATCATTGTGTGTCCTTTCAGTTGATAATATTAATAATATTCACATTTATTTGACACAGTTGAGACATTTCCTCTTTCAAAAAAATGATCCTGGAGCAAATACTGTAATATTTACTATAACTGTAGTGCTGGTTGATGAAGCAGCTCCACACCTCCTCACAAACAGACGTTTTTTTCAACACTAATTTATGTGACAACCAGTTGCTTTGATGGAAATGTGATAAAAATAAAAACTTTAAAATGTCTCACATTTCTGTCAGTGGTGATCCGTCCACCCACTTCCATTCATAACCTCTTACTGTTGACCATTCTGTCTTTAGACCAATCCAGGACTCTCCATTCAATTTGGTCAGGTCACTGACAAAATTCTGGTATTTAACAAGAGACAACAATCAATTCTTTGTTAATCATACAGTTTCTCTATTGTAGTAAAGAAATATTGTTAAATATAAATAATTGTTAAAATATTTCATTGCAAAAAAAACTACAAAACCAAGCTTTAAAATACACACATATTTTTCTGAAATATGAAAATAATATTGACAGGAAAACAGGTCCAGATGACAGAGTCACAGCAGGTTGAGTTAGAGGCTCTTTACTAACAGACACTCACATTTTCATCGTTGTTGTTTATGACCACCAGATCTGCTCCTTTGTTCCAACAGTCAGTTCTGCTCTGCTGCCACGTCTTCATCTGATTGGATCTAAAGTAACACCTGCATCCGAATCTCGTCCATCCATCAGGACACCTCATCTCTGAATGTCAAACACGTGTTATAAAGATAGAGTTCATGTCATTCTGTGTCAGATTTACGTCTTATATTCTCTAGTTAGTTTAAGATGTTTCTCGATCACCACTTTCCCTATTCAGACTGTTTACTCTGTATTTTCACTCAGGATTTAAAGAAACTTTGGGCAGGATCAAGAAATAAGACTCAGTAGTGACACGACGGTCTTTGAGGCTGTGAGGGTAACTGCAGCCATCAGCCAAGCGGGTGTGGGAGCGCACATGAACTTTCACAGCAGTGCAGCTAATGCTGTGACACTTAAGACACGCTTGTCTTCTTCTCATATCCAAGTCGAAAGCTGTCGAGGACGCGCATTCAGCGTCATCTGACATCACGTCTGCAGGACTGCACGGGACATTCAGACCACGAATTGTAGTACATTATGCAGCACACAGCCTGTTCAAGGCAATGGAGAGATACGTGTCACGGGTGAGGATGTGACTTATTGTGACAGACACACACACACACACACACACACACACACACACACACACTGAACCATCTTTTCCTTCCATGTCTTGGACATCTATTCCCGATAAAGCCTCTCTTCTCTTCTCTTCTCTTCTCTTCTCTTCTCTTCTCTTCTCTTCTCTTCTCTTCTCTTCTCTTCTCTTCTCTTCTCCATTTGGTTTTCACTGGGCGACCATGGCTCAGGTGGTAGAGCAGGTCTGCTTATGTTTGGAGGGTTGGTGGTTCGATCCCCCCCAGCCACTTGTGTCATGGTCGTTGTGTCCTTGGACAAGACACTTGACCCACCTTGCCTTGTGTGAATGTGTATGAGTGCTGTATGTTTGAGGTGGTGGTCGGAGGAGCCGTAGGAGCTGAAGGGCAGCCATGCTTCTGTTAGTCTACCTCAGAGCAGCTGTGGCTACTATTGTAGTTTACCACCACCAGTATGACTGTGTGTGTGAATGAATGGAACCTGGCACCCTGTAAGAGCGCTTTGAGTATCTAGAAAAGCACCATACAAATCCAATCCATTATTATTATCATGGAACAATTCATCACCCATTAGCATTAAAAAACTTAAAATGCATGTTTATTTTTTTACAAATCCTGCCCTAAGTTCCTTTAATATCTCATTTGTGAATGTCTGAAATATCCAAATAGTCAAAAAATTCAACAACATGAAACAGTTCAAATTAAAAGTTGAAGCAATATCAGTAGTATTATGTAATAGACGTTACAGTTTTTCTCACCTTTAATTTTGTCCTTCAGCTGCTTTACCTTTGCCTCAAACTGCCTGTTGTTGTCTGTAGTGTTTTGAGGAACATAACAATAGATAAATAGTGAGATGAATATTTAACCTTATTTCTCGTTGGTGACTGTCTGAAATGTCCCAATAGCAAAAAATGTCAACAACATGAAACACTTATAATTAGAAGTTGAAGCACAGTCAAGTTATATCGTGTACGTTGACATCACAGTTATCCATTTTCATTTTTTCTCACCTTCAATTTTGTCCTTCAGCTTCTGTAACTCATCCTGTAACTGACTGTTGTTGACTGTAATGTCTTGAAAAGTATAACAATAGATAACAAGGAGATGATACAAACATTTTTATGCTCAGTGTAAAATAGTATCCTTTATATTCAGTGTTTGCTGTTTTGAAACATTTTTTACCTGAAACTGTTTCCTGGAGTTGGGTGTGGTTGGTGGTCAGTGTGTTGTATCTGGTCTGCAGCTGATCTTTGTCCAAAATATCTGGTGAGAACCAGAACAAAAGAGAGAAACACAAACAGATCATTGTGCTTTATACTAAAGACCGACTACCTTACTTCCTGTGCATAATGGAATGTCACTCTCCCTATTCCAAAGGGTAATTTAGTTATATGGTGTACTTATCCTTTAACCTGTTTTGTTCAGTATGTGGAGGTGTAATAACATGTGGATTAACAATTTTAAAGTTTGAATGAGAACCAGAGTAGATCAAGAACATCAAGTTATTGTATTCGGAAAAAGTATTTTTAGGTATGTGGTATATTTTTCTGTTAAAGGTCCGGTTCAGACTCATATGTCATATGGACATTGACAGAATTAACATGTCCTCCTCTCAGAACTGTCTTTGATCCTTCCAGAGAAATACATTCTTCTTTGGACAAAGATGAGGCTTCATTTGTTACTCAAATTAAATGGGTTTGTGTCTTTAGTACAATGAACCTTCTTTTTGTTTCCACTGAAAATGTTTCCGTCATTATAAATATACAACAACTGGGTACACTTACAACGTAAAAGCACCATAACTACTTGGGTAGGTTTAGGAAGAGATCATGGTTCGGCTTGAAAACTCACTTTATTTAAATGTATCCCATCACTGTCGCCCCCTGCTGGTACTGCACCTTCATACACGTTGGCACCTTTCACACCGAGACAAGTCACACTGGGACACTCACTGCTGCCCTCTTGTGGATCTGTGGGTCTATTACATGCTTTGGTGTGGGACTGTGTTGGCCGGAGGACAGACTTCGCATTTGCACTGAACCAGCATTCTACCAGAACCAAGATTTACACTTGATTTTTATGACTCAGACGGCTGAAGAGTCATAATAGCTGCAGATAAAAAAATGTAAAGCTTTCAATCAGAACAGTAATTTTCTTCTTGTTCTAACAGTTGAATCTCTGAACTTCACTGTGTTGAATGTGTGTGCAGAGCTTCAACCCAATCAAATCAAGTATTTTCCTGCAAAACCACAGGTAAAACATCTCTTTGTGTTGGAACTATCAGATTGTTATTGTTAGAGTTGTTACATTGAATTTTCTATTTCTGTCTTATCACAAAGCTGTGCTTATGCTCTGTTTTGGTCAAGTGCCAGTTTTAGTCGCCGCAGAAAACGCTTGAAATGTCAGTTGATCTCTATAAAAACAACGTAACTAAAATAACTGGAAATGTCACCAGGTAACCTTTAAAAATAGCCAGTGGTGTGACTCAAACTTGTTTGTTTGTCAGTCTTGATGGATGTTATAACGCCACCACCTTCCCCTCCATTTTCTGCCACTA
This sequence comes from Sparus aurata, assembly GCF_900880675.1. Classification (NCBI taxonomy): domain Eukaryota; kingdom Metazoa; phylum Chordata; class Actinopteri; order Spariformes; family Sparidae; genus Sparus; species Sparus aurata. The sequence continues at coordinate 2,065,672 of NC_044189.1, read as the reverse complement.
CAGGTGGCTAATAATGAGAACGTGATGTGACACGTTTGGTACAAATGTCAACCTTGGACATTACTGTGGTTTTCAGTTTGACTGGAGAAATCTTTTTTCACGTTAACTCCCAAAAGTGCACATTTTCTGAACTTTATTTTAGAGGCAGGCCTTGGACCATGATCTGTGACATCACAAACAATTATGGTCCAAAATTCCACAAGTGTGATGTGTGAGTAATACCACAAATTTGCATAGATCACAGATTCAGGATATTTTCCCGAGGAAGAAGGTGTAGATTTAATTTTTGGGAATTTCAGATATATGCATTTTTTTAAAACAATATCAGAAGTGGTCGAAGGACTGCGCATGTTTTATATACATTTTAAAACATGTCTGGAGGGTCTTCAATGCATTTTTACACAGAAAAAATACTTTTCCATATATTGGAACATAATTTATTTGCAGGCAGAACAGACAGGAGGAATTGATCATAGTGACAAATAACTTACATAATCAGAGTGGTTCATAGATATGCAGGAATTGTACCACTTTTTCTAAATGCATTTGTTGTGGGATGTATTTTATCTTACAACATGTGGAAAGGACGATGATTGCAGTCAGCATCAGAAAGCACAGCACTCCAAGACAGAATACAGCAGAACTGAACCGCTTTCTTTGGACGGCTGGAGGTTGTTTCTCATTCTGCGGTCCTAAAGTGACAAAACACACAGAGAGAGCGTCATTCCCCTCTGCTACGAATATATTTTACTGTGTGGATTTGTTGTTTTGATCTGTGGTGACATCTCTACATAACTGTGAACAAGTTGTTTTAAAGTCTTAACATTAGATATATGTAAATATGTGTTACTATATATATAATTTCAACACTTTTGTATTTTATGACCTCATCTTAAAGCTGCAGTCTTGAGTTCTGAGTTAGCCAGAATATTTGAATGATACAGCTCACGGGTCAGTCCTTCTTCCTCTCTGTGCTGCAGCTCTGCCTTCTAAGCCCCTCCCACAGAGGAGCCTGTCGTGCATGAGCAGGCGTGTAACCGCGGTAACAGAGAACACCAGATAACCAAGACGCTGCATTCAAAATAACAACAACATAATCCCTGATCCTTCTGATCAGTATAACTAAATTACAATGATGAGTGCTTGATTGCGAGTCACTATAGTAAACCGAGTAACAAACAATATTCCTCACATTGCTGTGGACGGAGTTACCAGCTAATCATTACCTGGTGCAACATTTTTGCCATGCTGCCTTTCTGAAGCATGAGTAACGTTATTTCTTACGTTACAACTGCTGTGAAAGACACTTTTGCTAACCAGAAGCCATGGACACAAAGCTAAACACCGGAGTTAGCATACGAGCTAACAAGCTAGATTTACCAACAAGCTATGTAGCTCGACTGCAACATCGTCGATATGCGCTATTGCGAGTGTTACTGTATCCGTTGCCACCATAGCCTTGTGGTTAAAACAGAATTAAACCTATAATAAGCAGCGGTCCTCACTTGTCCAGCAGAAAGGTGGCTAACTCTGCGTCGCTCTTGAGTCCCTACAAATCCTCAGTCCAATTCTTTCTTTTTACACTGCTTTTCCTCGTCAGTCTTCTTATGTCTTCTCTTTGATGTGAGCAGTGGTGGGGCATTTTTCGGCTCAGTTGCTTCTCCGCCATCGTTTACAGTTTGGGCTTGAACAGATCTGACCAGGTGAGAGCAGGCACTGCGTGGGGGAGGGGCACTGCCCAGTACGTGCTGCGTGAGGGAGGGGGGCTTCCAGCAGCGTATGCACGAGGATGAATGACACTTCTCAGACACTCCCCTTGGTTCTTGGCTCTGACAGTGGATTTTTACACAGCTGACCTGTATCTTATTCTACTGTCAGATCCCCATGACAATTTTAGAAAATATATTTTTTTAAATTGTTTAAGACTTCACTTTTAAATGTTGAGGAGTCATAGTTAATCATTGAATTGCACAGCTGAGCTTCAACAGAAAGTGTGTTACAGCTGTGCATCACCTCTCCAGCCTCTCTCACCCTCGACTCTGTAGTGATAATGATATTCAACAGGTCTTGTCATGCAGCACTTCACTTCTTCCTGTCGTGTCATTTCCCTTACTACCCTGTTGTAAAGCTGTCTGAGCTGGAGATGATACTTTCTCAGTTCTGAGAAATCAGGTCTGATCATCTCTGTTAAATGTTAGTAAACTCAATGTAGACATGATGCTAAAAAGCCCTGAATATATGATAAATGTTGTGTCTGAAGCGTCTGAGCTAAGATGGAACCAAATAACATGAACAGAACACATGAACAGGCCTCTACTCAGAGAGCTTTGGTACATGTTAATCACAAGGTAGGGCTGCACGATTCTGGAAAAAATGTGAATCACGATTTTTTTGCTTAGAATTGAGATCACGATTCTCTGGCACGAATTTTTTTCACAAAATGTTTATTGCACTGATGAACTTGAACAAAACAAAAAAAAAACATGATAGTATGGCAGATACTACTATGCCTCTGCCAAAGCAATGTTTTTTTGTTCATTTCAAGTTCTATCATTGGATGAGAAATTATTTTCACACAAAAACAACAAAAAAAAAATTAGTCTCCCAAGATGAGAGGGCATCCTCTAATACCTCATGTTGTACAGTGTTTATTGGGGCCGTATCTTAAGCTAGGTGATTTGTGATAGCTGCTGTGATAGGCTTTCTAAAACGGAGGCATAATTTTCTTCCTTTTCCAAAAGCCGCCTCAGAGGTAGAGGTAAACATGTGACGTGACGTGAAGCCGGACGTTTGGCTGTGAGCAGTTGACAACGAATTTGTCTTCAAAATAAGAGCTTTACATTACACCCCATTGGAGTTTAGAGCTGGGTTCTTAGCGGGGGGCTTTTAATTTGAGAGTAGCAACCGTTCCTAGATTGTGGCTACAACAACAAGCTAACACAACCATACAGCTAGAGATCCAGGAGACGCTAGCATCTCCTGATCTCAGCGGCTGTCCAGTTGCTCATCTAGCAGGCGAGGCGGAAATAAGTGTACCCTCCGAGGCGGCAAATCGGCGGACCAAAACAGACCCCCAATTTGCCGCCCTCTGTCTAAAACCGCAGACCTAGCCGACAAAAGGACGGGCAGATTGGCGACTTGCTGCCTTGTCTAAAAACGGCTTCTCACTCACTCCTTCCAAACACTCAACTGCAGGCGGGCTTCCGCCACTGAATCACGTGTTGTAAAGACGCTTTACCACAGGTTGAGGGCGGAGGCAGCGGCAGTGCTGCGTTTGGGGGCGATTCAAAAAATCCGGGAGGAAAATAGGAGCATTTGTTTGTGATTCAGCTCGAGATATAAAATGCTTCAGAATCACTGTGTGTAGATATGAGATCACGTGTATGTGTGAATCGAGATCGCGATTTTTTAACGATTTTTTGTGCAGCCCTATCACAAGGCAAAAACTACTGGATGGAAATATCCATAAAACACAAGGGCTCATACAGTATATGTAGGTATATAGAATGAAACATATATGCTGATGAGTTTGGAAGGTGAAACTTTCTAAACTGAGAGTTAACTTAGAGTTTACATTATTTAAAGGGCACACCCACCATCAAACAGACAAGCATTATTATTTTAATCATATTGATTTGTCATAGTTTCTCACTTACCTCCGTCATGTGACTGAAAATGATGTATTCCAATATCGTCTGCACTCTCGTAGATATTCACCTCATTTTCCTGCCACTCCTCCTTTCTGGTGTATCTGACCTTCTTGGATAAATCCGGTTTGGCATAAATATCTGTTGACATCTTTAGAGGACTGAAACTGTTAAAGAGAAGCTGCACTTCACTTACTTTTACTGAACTGTGCTGATCTGTCACTATGCTGCTGTACGTGTATAATACGCAACACTAACTATTGTAGATAAACACAATAACGCAGTACACTGTACTGATGCTGCTGGAAGTGTTTCTTGGTCTAACATTGGTCTGGTGTCCGTTGAAAACTTTCAGGAAGTAACAACATGCAGAGACTCAAACATACCCTCCCTTTCATTCACTTGACTCTTTATGAAAACATTGTGGACTTTATAACAACTAGACAACAGAACTGTCTTATCTTTAGATTTATGATAACATTTAGATAAACTATGAATACACACAGAATAATTCTATTGTTTCTTTGTTTAAACAATAGAGTTTGGAGGTACAAAGTTTCAGGGTTTTCGATAGATCTGCTTACACTAATTCACACATTCGTTGACTGCTTTACACCCACACACACCCACACACACATGCTCTCTCTCTCTCTCTCTCTCTCTCTTTCTCTCTTCTGTCCAAAACAGGAAATGTTGGTTTCTCAGTTTTTTTTATTTTTAGGTGTTGGATTATAGAAAAACTAAAACAGTTTTCCAGTTTAACGAAGTGAAGATTTTCCAATAAATTACTTAATTTAGAAGTTGGAACGCAGTATTACATCCTCTGTCAAACCACCATTTAACAATAAAAACTTGCTCTGCTGTCGGGCAGATTGCCTTGAAGATGATTGTGGTGAAATCCTCCAGTGCTGCCACCATCAGGCCAAATCTGCCAATGACTCAAATACCAACAAGCACAAAAATGTAGAAGTACCTTTGATGTATCTCAGTGGATGAAACTTTTTTTATTCTGGACTCTCTTTGACCTTCCTTTTAGTGTGATATTATGTTATTTTGTGAAACGATGAACACTTTTGCTTCTTTGTACTTTTACATTTTGCACTCCTCAGTAGGGGCTGTGAATGTTTTTCTGTGAGCAACTGCATCTTTTTTAACTGTTTCTAATGAGGAGTGAGTGCAGAGGAAAGCTGCTCAGAGCATCTTTTTTCAGAGCACCTCCCTTTTCTTTGCGGTCACTGCGAGCTCACACACAGAACCGTCTCTCTTGTTCAGGCAGCCAATCATATGTCAGATCAGGCCGGACACTTGATTTTTATGACTCAGACTTCTGAAGAATCATAATGGCTTTAGACAAATATTTAAATCCTCCCTTCAGTCAAAACTCTGTTTTGTTCTTGTTATTAAAACAGCTGTTGCAACCTTAACTGATCTGTGGTTTTGCAGAAACATTATCTGTTGCGTCAGGGCTGATAATGATGTTAATATTAGTTTGAAAACCATGAGACATACCAGCAACATTAATGAAAAGATGTAATGTAAAACAATAACCAGTAACTTAAGCTTAGAGACTACAGTCGAAAGTACAATATTTACCTCTGTGATGTTGTAGAAGTATTCCAAGTAGAAACTACATTCAGGGCCGGTAAAAAATGAGTTTGGACCAGTAGATTCTCAACAGACTGACCAGACTGGGCCAGTGGCAAGAAACATTATTGTTGGTCCCTGATTAAGATTTCTATACATCCTCAGAGAAATGCTCTCCTAACAGTGTATGGATTGTGTAGGATTACGTCTTTGTCTTCATAAATAATATTAACTTCCTCTTTTACACAGTGAGAGAAGAAACAACCTGTGCTGACTAGCTTTAGTGTTCGTCCTAAAATGTCTCTTGGACAAAACTCTGATCACAGGAAGAAAATGATACGATGATAATAAAGATCAACATGCACCTATTGTGTTATCTAACTGAAAGAAGCCTGAAACATGACATTACTTAATCGTTTAGATGTGAACGTTTGGATTAAAAACTGAGTCACTCACAGCGTATGTAGATTCCAGCCAACATGAGCAGATACATCACTCCCAGAGTCACTGCAGGAGCTCTGAAACACCTTCTTTTGACAGCTGCACCGTTCTGTTCAGTGTTTGGTCCTACAGAGGAAAAATACATGGACAACATTTTGATTATGTTGGTATGAAGGTTGAAGTGACCACTTTAAACTGTGGATTGTTTGTTGCTCATTGTCATTCCCTCTATAAGAATAATGAGTGACGTTACACCAGATTCGAGCACCAAGACAGCTGATAATGACCCGTAGTCAGCGGTAACTGATGGTGAGCTGTTGCATGAATTCATCATTTTAATTCAGTATGTAATTTAAATACAGCCACATATACATTTGACCTTAGAAAATGTAATAAGTTGGTGCATCATGTAATAAAACATCAAATTGGATGTCTTAATTACAGAAAACATCATACCATCAGAAGGACATTGACTTTAAGCATACCAGCATGAATCATAAATATGAATTAATTTTAAAACTAGTAGGATGTTTCATTTGCCAAATCTAAATAAAATATAACTGAATTTGGGCGGCTGTGGCTCAGTTGGTAGAGCGGGTCGGAAGGTCACCAGTTCGAATCCCAGCTCCCCCTAGTTGCATGTCGAAGTGTCCTTGAGCAAGATACTGAACCCCAAATTGCTCCTGATGAGCAGTTGGCGCCTTGCATGGCAGCCTCTGCCATCAGTGTATGAATGTGTGTGTGAATGGGTGAATGTGGCATGTATTGTACAGCGCTTTGAGCTGTTTTATTAGCTGTCGTTAGACTGGAAAAGCGCTATAAAAATGCAGACCATTTACCATATAAAAATGCAGACCATGAATTCACAGAGAATTAGTGATGGGAACAGCAGTTCTTTTTACTGTACTGAATCTCTAGAATCCGTTCATTAAAATGATTCTTTCAAAAGATTCGTTCACTGAATCGTTCAGTGCTCTCCAACTCCCTGAACAGATAAACGGCCAAATGATCCGTCATTCAGTTCATTAATCAGCCCTGAGGTTCACGTTCACTTACTGAGGGACGTTGCGTTTACGGACTATAGTAAACAATCATTTGTGGGAGACGCAGCGCTGCTTTGAGTGGTATACATGCACTAAAATTATTACACGGTGAAAGTGTCCTCTGTGCACAGTAAAATCACAAAACATGATGCTACACGGATGTTAGCAACACAGTGCTAATTTTAGCAGTACGGTTACTGAACGTGAATCAACTCCTCTGCCCTGAGTGAGTGAGTGAGTGACACAGCGCCACTTTCAGCACAGTACGTGAACGAGAATCACGTCCTCAGCGACAGTTCTCTTTGTGCAGTAGGTTCTTGAATCATGAAGGAATCTCAGCGCGAACGTGAATTACGTCCTCACAGTTCTCTGTGTGAGTCGCGGCAGTTCCGCTCCTGGCCGGCATGCTCGCGGCTGAGCTCAACTGAACTGAGAAAGGAACAAATCAGTTCATGAAGTGATTCCGTTCACTTCGTTCACTCAAAAGATTTGTTCGTTCAAACGACACGTACGCCACCGACACAACACTACAGAGAATGTGTTTGAAAGTTCATAGTGACAAAAACTGCACTAAATGAGTGTTACTGGCAAGAACATATCGGTTCACTGAAATGACATACACACATGCAATCTGGATTATGATATGCAAATATTATACGTGATAGAAAGCAGACAAAACACGAAAACAAATATCGGACAGAACATTTTTTTTATTCCAGCTTCATTGCAATTACTCCATGCAACATTGATGTCCTTTCTTATAGTGGATAAAAATAAATGACCATCAAAACTAAACCAACTAAAAACAGTGTAAATAATCTTTCGCGTCAACATTTTCACTTCATTATGTAATAACGCTGCATTTCGTAATAATCTCCCACAGCTTGCCAACTATCTATGTCTCTGGATCAAAGCTCACACGCTCTCTCTCTCTCTCTCTCTCTCTCTCTCTCTCTCGATAGACATCAGTGTTGCATGGAGTAATTGCAATGGAGCTGGAATAAAGTTTTTTCTGTTAGATATTTGTTTTTGTGTTTTGCTCACCTAACAGTGTATGGATTGTGTAGGATTACGCAGACAGGATTACTACACAGAATGAGAGAAGAAACAACCTGTGCTGACTAGCTTTAGTGTTGGTCCTAAAATTTCTCATGGACAAAACTCTGATCACAGGAAGAAAGGGATACAGTGATGATGAAGATCAACATGCACCTATTGTGTTATCTAACTGAAAGAAGCCTGAAACATGACATTACTTGATCGTTTAGATGTGACAGTTTGGAATAAAAACTGAGTCACTCACAGCGTATGTAGATTCCAGCCAACATGAGCAGATACATCACTCCCAGAGTCACTGCAGGAGCTCTGAAACACCTTCTTTTGACAGCTGCACCGTTCTGTTCAGTGTTTGGTCCTACAGAGGAAAAATACATAGACAACATTTTTATTATGTTGGTATGAAGGTTGAAGTGACACTTTAAACTGTGGAGTGTTTGTTGCTCATTGTCATTCCCTCTATAAGAATAATGAGTGACGTTACACCAGATTAGAGCACCAAGACAGCTGATAATGACCCGTAGTCAGCGGTGACTGATGGTGAGCTGATGAATGAATTGATCATTTTTACACAGTATCTAATTTAAATATAGCCACATAAACATTTGAACTAACTTCCCTTCGTCCAATAGTCACCATTAATAACTTACTGGCTTGTTGTGACCAAAGATCAGCGTGATGCTCTTCATCCTCTAAGATCTCCACCTCCATCTCCTCTCCCTCTCTGTTCTCTGTTCTGATGAATCTCACATTGAAGCTGGAATCTGGTGCAGCAAGAATTTCTGCAGACATCTTTACAAACTGAAGTGTAGTTAAGCACACTGTCTTTGAGTAGGACAGCCTCTAACACAGGAAGTGACATCAGGACAGACCACAGCTAAACAAAAAAAAAACACACGTCACTCAAATTGTTTCAAAATTAGACTTTTAATGGTTTAATGGTTTTCATTTTAATGGTCATTGGAATCAAGACATGCATCAGATAAACAACATAAATATTTATTTATATTTATATATTTGAAGCTACAAACTAAAGCTGTTTTTTTGTCTTTAAATCTTGACAGTGACTTTGAGGAAATACAAGGTTTTCATTATAAAGCAGAAGTGTGTGTTCGCATACACACATTTGTGCTGAGCTGTATTCACTGTTGCACACACAGTTTATACACCCACGTACTGTACGTACGAGACACAGGACATGTGATGCTAACAGACAGGTGTTTTTTCAGTTAGCTCCGCTACATGCACAACTTTTGACCCACGGAGAGACAAGAGATACAAACAGTGTGAAGTAGTGCAGAAGAAAGACTCAAAATAAAGGACCAATGTTAAATCGCGACAAATATGAGACAGTTGAAAGTGAGTTTGAATGGGGCCTTGATTAAGATTAGAAAATGTCCTCATCATAGAATAGGAATTGGACAGAAACACCTTACACAGGCTAAAGAGGCAAAACATAAACCTTCAGCCATGTTTCTCTCTCCTGTAGAAGCTTCACACTGAACATTAGCAGCTGCTGTATCAAAGAGGACTCAGACACAATTTGGCATTATTTTTACATATTGAACGCAGACAGATGGAACTGAATACAAACTTATGAATCAACTAAAGCAAAGTAAAGACAAGCTTTTACTGTGATAATCCTGCAGGGCTGCAGAGTCAGTAATACACATGTAGCTGTGTTGATTCACTTCCAATCAGATTATACAGCATGTAAGGCAGAGGAACAATATGTGTGTGATCAGGTTATTGAGCATGTCACAGGACTACAGTTGAAAATTAGCCTACTGGCTAACACTGTCATATTTACAGAAATGTTGAGTAATGTGCACTGTCCTTAAAGTAAATAAATGAAATGAAATGAAACTGCACACTTCTGCCATCATAGAGTGCAAGAAATCTCTTTCTCACAGATCCAATACTTATAAGATCCATAATTGATGTCTGTCCATTGTCTGTGTCGATTGCAGTATGCTGCGTACTGCTCCCAGGAAGCAGCCTGTAGTCTTGATGCACCGAAGCTGTAGCACAAAGAAAATGTTCAGCTTTTAAACTGAGCAGAAACTTCTATTTATTTTCAATTTGACATAAGTTGTTGAATTTTACCTCAAATATTTATGTTTTCTATAATTATTGATCAATAACTCTTTTAATCCATGTAGTAATCTTGTCTCTGGGTTTTTAGTAATTTGTGTGATTAACATTTGTAGGAATGAATCAGGAAAAGAAAGTGATCATGGACCCACTGATTTGAAACAGAAAGATGGTTTCTCAATCATTGTGTGTCCTTTCAGTTGATAATATTAATAATATTCACATTTATTTGACACAGTTGAGACATTTTCTCTTTCAAAAAAATGATCCTGGAGCAAATACTGTTATATTTACTATAACTGTAGTGCTGGTTGATGAAGCAGCTCCACACCTCCTCACAAACAGACGTTTTTTTCAACACTAATTTATGTGACAGCCAGTTACTTTGATGGAAATGTGATAAAAATAAAAACTTTAAAATGTCTCACGTTTCTTTCAGTGGTGATCCGTCCACCCACTTCCATTCATAACTGCTTCTTCCTGTTGACCATTCTGTCTTTAGACCAATCCAGGACTCTCCATTCAATTTGGTCAGGTCACTGACAAAATTCTGGTATTTAACAAGAGACAACAATCAATTCTTTGTTAATCATTCAGTTTCTCTATTGTAGTAAAGAAATATTGTTAAATATAAATAATTGTTAAAATATTTCATTGCAAAAAAAACTATAAAACCAAGCTTTAAAATACACACAGTCTGAAATATGAAAATAATATTGACAGGAAAACAGGTCCAGATAACAGAGTCACAGCAGGTTGAGTTAGAGGCTCTTTACTAACACACACTCACATTTTCATCTTTGTTGTTTATGACCACCAGATCTGCTCCTTTGTTCTGACAGTCAGTTCTGCTCTGCTGCCACGTCTTCATCTGATTGGATCTAAAGTAACAGCTGCATCCGAATCTCGTCCATCCATCAGGACACGTCATCCCTTAATGTCAAACACATGTTTTCAAGATAGAGTTCATGTCATTCTGTGTCAGATTTACTTCTTATATTCTCTAGTTAGTTTAAGATGTTTCTTGATCACCACTTTCCCTATTCAGACTGTTTACTCTGTATTTTCACTCAGGATTTAAAGGAACTTGGGGCAGGATCAAGAAATAAGACTCAGTAGTGACACGACGGCCGTTGAGGCTGTTAGAGTAACTGCAGCCATCAGCCAAGCCGGTGTGGGAGCGCACATGAACTTTCACAGCAGTGCAGCTAATGCTGTGACACTTAAGACACGCTTGTCTTCTTCTCATATCCAAGTCGAAAGCTGTCGAGGACGCGCATTCAGCGTCATCTGACATCACGTCTGCAGGACTGCACGGGACATTCAGACCACGAATTGTAGTACATTATGCAGCACACAGCCTGTTCAAGGCAATGGAGAGATACGTGTCACGGGTGAGGATGTGACTTATTGTGACAGACACACACACACACACACACATACACACACACACACACACACACACACACACACACGCCTACACTGAACCAACTTTTCCTTCAGTAGCTTTAACATTTATTTCCGATAAAGCTTCTCTTCTCTTCTCTTCTCTTCTCTTCTCTTCTCTTCTCTTCTCTTCTCTTCTCTTCTCTTCTCTTCTCCATTTTATTTTGACCAGGCGACCGTGGCTCAGGTGGTAGAGCTGGTCTGCTTATGTTTGGAGGGTTGGCGGTTTGATCCCTACTCAGCCACTTGTGTCATGGTCGTTGTGTCCTTGGACAAGACACTTGACCCACCTTGCCTTGTGTGAATGTGTATGAGTGCTGTATGTTTGAGGTGGTGGTCGGAGGAGCTGTAGGCGCTGAATGGCAGCCATGCTTCTGTCAGTCTACCTCAGGGCAGCTGTGGCTACTATTGTAGTTTACCACCACCAGTATGACTGTGTGTGTGAATGAATGGAACCTGGCACCCTGTAAGAGCGCTTTAGTATCTGGAAAAGTGCATTAATATTATCATGGAACAATTCATCACCCATTAGCATTAAAAAACTTAAAATGCATGTTTATTTTTTTACAATATCCTGCCCTAAGTTCCTTTAATATCTCATTTGTGAATGTCTGAAATATCCAAATAGCAAATAAATTTAGCAGCATGAAACAGTTCAAATTAAAAGTTGAAGCAATATCAGTAGTATTATGTAATAGACGTTACAGTTTTTCTCACCTTTAATTTTGTCCTTCAGCTGCTTTACCTTTGCCTCAAACTGCCTGTTGTTGTCTGTAGTGTTTTTAGGAACATAACAATAGATAAATAGTGAGATGAATATTTAACCTTGTCTCTCGTTGGTGACTGTCGGAAATTTCCCAATAGCAAAAAATGTCAACAACATGAAACACTTATAATTAGAAGTTGAAGCACAGTCAAGTTATATCGTGTACGTTGACATTACAGTTATCCATTTTCATTTTTTCTCACCTTCAATTTTGTCCTTAAGCTTCTTTACCTCATCCTGTAACTGACTGTTGTTGACTGTAATGTCTTGAAAAGTATAACAATAGATAAACAGTGAGATGATACAAACATTTTTATGCTCAGTGTAACATTTTATCTTTTATATTCAGTATTTGCTTTTTTCAACTCTTTTTTTACCTGAAACTGTTTCCTGGAGTTGGGTTTGGTTGGTGGTCAGTGTGTTGTATCTGGTCTGCAGCTGGTCTTTGTCCAAAATATCTGGTCAGAAACAGAAAAGAAAGAGAGAAACACAAACAAATCATTGTGCTTTATACTAAAGACCGACTACCTAACTTCCTTTGCATAAAGGAATGTCACTCTGCCTATTCCAAAGGGTAATTTAGTTATATGGTGTACTTATCCTTTAACCTGTTTTGTTCAGTATGTGGAGGTGTAATAACAAGTGGATTATCAATTTTGAAGTATGAACGAGAACCAGAGTAGATCAACAACATCAAGTTATTGTATTCTGAAAAATGATTTTTAGTTATGTGGTACATTTCGCTGTTAAAGGACTGATTCAGACTCACATGTCATGTGGACATTGAAATTAACATGTCCTCCTCTCAGAACTGCCTTTGATCCTTCCAGAGAAACACATTCTTCTTTAGACAAAGATGAGGCTTCATTTGTTACTCAAATTAAATGTGTTTGTGTTTTTAGTATGAACCCTCTTTTTGTTTCCACAGAAAATTTTTCCTTCACAATAAATATACCATTTCTGGGTACACTTTCAAAATAAGGCATCATAACTACTTGGGTAGGTTTAGGAAGAGGTCATGGTTCAGCTTGAAAACTCGCTTTCTTTAAATGTATCCCATCACTGTCGCCCCCTGCTGGTACTGCACCTTCGTACACGTTGGTACCTTTCACACCTAGACAAGGCAAACTGGGACACTCACTGCTGCCCTCTTGTAGATCCATGGGTCTATTACATGCTTTGGTGTGGGACAGTGTTGGCCGGAGGACAGACTTTGCATTTGCATTGAACCAACATGCTATCAGGGTTTGGTTAGCTAACCCTTTCATGACTCAGACTGCTGAAGAATCATAATTGTTGCCGACAACAATTTAAAGCCCCCCTTCAGTCAGAACAGTGTTTTTCTTCTTGTTCTTTTTCTTCTTGTTGAGTTTCAACTCAATCTCACCAAGTACTATTCTGCAAAACCACAGGTAAAACGGGACATCTGTTTGTGTCAGAACTTTTAGATTGTTATTGTCAGAGTTGTTACGTTGAATTTTCTATTTCTATCTCGTCACAATAATGTGCTTATGCTCTGTATAGTTCTTGCCACAAAAATGTTTCAGTCAAGTTCCAGATTTAGTCGCCACAATGCTTGAAATGTCAGCTGATCTCAATCAAAACAACGTAACAAAAATAGCTGTAAATGTCACCAGGTGACTTTTAAAAATATCCAGTGGTGTGACTCAAACTCTCTTGTTTGTCAGTCTTGTTGGATGTAATAAGACTACCACCTTCCGCTCCATTTCCTGCCACTACAGGTGGCTAATAATGAGAACGTGATGTGACACGTTTGGTACAAATGTCAACCTTGGACATTACTGTGGTTTTCAGTTTGACTTAAGAAATTTGTTTTCACATTAACTTCCAAAAGTGCACATTTTCTGAACTTCATTGTATTGTACTTTACTCGATTTAATTTTTGAGGAATTTCAGATCTACTTTTTCTAACAATATCAGAAGTGGTCGAATGACCGCATGTGTTTTATATACATTTTGACACATGTCTGGAGGATCCTCGATGCATTTTTACACAGAAAAAATCCTTTTTAATATATTGGAACATAATTTATTTAAAGGCAGTACAGACAGAAGGATTGATCATAGTGACAAATAACTTTATCAGTTATCAAAGTGGTTCATAGACATGCAAATGGAATTGTACCACTTTTTCTAAATGCATTTGTTGTGGGATGTATTTTATCTTACAACATGTGGATAGGACAGTGATTGCAGTCAGCATCAGAAAGCACAGCACTCCAAGACAGAATACAGCAGAACTGAACCATTTTCTTTGGACGGCTGGAGGTTGTTTCTCATTCTGTGGTCCTGAAGTGACAAAACACACAGAGAGCGTCATTCCCCTCTGCTACGAAGACATTTTACTGTGTAGATTCATTGTTTTGATCTGTGGTGACATCTCTGTACAACTGTGAACAAGTTGTTTTAAAGTCTTAACATTTGATATATGTAAATACATATATATTATTTTAAGACTGTTGTATAAACCAAAATATAACCTCATCTTAAAGCTGCAGTCTTGAGTTCTGAGTTAGCCAGAATATTTAAATAAGCACAGCTCCCAGGTCAGTCCTTCTTCCTCTCTGCCTTCAAAGCCCCTCCCACAGAGGAGCCTGCACGCACAGGCTTGTAACCACGGTAACAGAGGAATTCAGATAACCAAGATGGCGCATTCAAAATAACAACAACAACATAAGCTCCACATGTTCTATTTCTGATCATAATAACTAAATTACAATGACGGGTGCCTGATGGCGAGTCACTGTAGTAAACCCAGTAACAAAAAATATTTCTCACATCGCTGTGGACGGAGTTACCAGCTAATCATTCATATAATCATCATCACCGTGCTGCCTTTCTGAAGCATGAGTAACGTTGTTTCTCTAAGCCAATTCCACCACTTCAGAGATTATGCACTACTCACTATTGTGAGTATTACTGTTACCGCCACCACCATAGCCTTGTGGTTAAAAGCAGAATAGAGGCAAACTCTGCCTCCCTCTTGAGTCCTTACAAATTCCACAGCTCCCCCACCTCTGAAATGACGCTGCAATATTTATCATTGTTTTCTCTCTGTCTCGGTCCAATTCTTTGTTTTGCACTGCTTTTCCTCGTCAATCTTCTTATTTCTTCTCTTCTCTTTGCTGTGGGCAGTGGTGGGGCATTTTTCGGCTCTGTTGCTTCTCCACCATTTGTTACAGTTTGGGCATGAACGTATTTGACCAGGTGAGAGCAGGCACTGCGCCGGGGGAGGGGCACTTTCCAGTACGTGCTGCGAGAGGCAAGGTGGCTGCCAGCAGTGTATGCACGAGAATGATTGACACTTCTCAGACACGCCCCTTGGTTCTGATTGGTTGTGTTGATCCGGGAGCGGTGGATTCTTTCAAATCAAATTATGGCCATTGGGTGGAGCCACAGACAGCTGAACTGTATCTTATTCTGCTGTCAGATCATAATGACAGTTTTAGCAAATATAACAAAAAAAATGTGAAAGACTCCAACTTTAAATGTTGAGTTGTGATGAATCATTGAATTGCACAACTGAGCTTCAACAGAAAGTGTGTTACAGCTGTGCATCACCTCTTCAGCCTCTCTCACCCTCGACTCTGTAGTGATAATGATCTTCAACAGATCTTATCATGCAGCACTTCACTTCTTCCTGTCGTGTCATTTCCCTTACTACCCTGTTGTAAAGCTGTCTGAGCTGGAGATGATACTTTCTCAGTTCTAAATGTACGTGAAACCAACAGACTTGATGCCAAAAAGCCCTGAATATTAGATACATATTTTGTTTAAAATGAAACAAAATGTCTGGAGCTTTTTGCTAAGGTGGGACCAAATAACATGAACAGAACACATGAACAGTGGCCTCTACTCAGAGGGTTTTGGTACAACTGCTGGATGGAAATATCCATAAAACACAAGGGCTCCTATAGTGTATGTAGGTGTATAGAAAGAAACATATATGCTGATGGGATTGGAAGGTGAAACAATCTAAAGTGAGAGTAAACTTAGAGTTTAAACGAGGGCACACCCACCATCAGACAAGACAAGTATTATTGTTTTAATCATATTGATTTGTCATAGTTTCTCACTTACCTCCATCATGTGACTGAAAATGATGTATTCCAATATCGTCTGCACTCTCGTAGATATCCACCTCATTTTCCTGCCACTCCTCCTTTCTGGTGTATCTGACCTTCTTGGATAAATCCGGTTTGGCATAAATATCTGTCGACATCTTTAGAGGACTAAAAGCGTTAAAGAGAAGCTGCACTTCACTTACTTTTACTGCACTGTGCTGATCTGTTACTATGCTGCTGTACATATAATATGCACCACTAACTATGGTAGATAAACACAATAACGTTGTACACTGTACTGATGCTGCTGGCAGTGTTTCTTGGTCTAACATGGTCTGGTGTCCGTTGAAAACATTCAGGAAGTAACAACATGCAGAGAATCACACATACCCTCCCTTTCATTCACTTGACTCTTTATGAAAACATTGTGGACTTTATAACAGCTAGACAACAGAACTGTCTTATCTTTAGATTTATGATAACATTTAGATAAACTATGAATACAGACAGAATAATTATATTGTTTCTTTGTTTAAACAATAGAGTTTGGAGGTACAAGGTTTCAGGGTTTTTTTGATAGATCTGCTTACACTAATTCACACATTGGTTGACTGCTTTACACCCACACACATGCCCACTGACCCACACACACACACACACACACACGCTCTCTCTCTCTCTCTCTCTCTCTCTCTCTCTTCTGTCCAAAACAGGAAATGTTGGCTTCTTAGTTGTTTTTATTTATAGGTGTTGCCTTATAGAGAAACTACAACAGTTCTCCAATAAGTTTAATGAAGTGGAGATTTTCCAATAAATCAATTAATTTAGACGTTGAAACGCAGTATTCAATCATCTGTCAATCCACTATTTAACAATAAAAACTTGCACTGCTGTCTGGCAGATTGCCTTGAAGATGATTGTGGTGAAATCCTCCAGTGCTGCCACCATCAGGCCAAATCTGCCAATGACTCAAATACCAGCAAAACACAAAAATGTAGAAGTACCTTTGATGCCTCTCAGTGGATGAAACTTTTTTTATTCTGGACTCTCTTTGACCTTTCTTCTGGCGTGATATTATGTTATCTTGTGAAACGATGAACACTTTTGCTTCTTTGTGCTTTTACATTTTGCACTCCTCAGTTAGGGGCTGTGAATGTTTTTCTGTGAGCGACTGCATCTTTTTTAACTGTTTCTAATGAGGAGTGAGTGCAGAGGAAAGGTGCTGCTCAGAGCATCTTTTTTCAGAGCACTTACCTTTTCTTTGCGGTCACTGCGAGCTCACACACAGAACCATCCCTCTTGTTCAGGCAGCCAATCATACGTCAGGTCAGGCCGGACACTTGATTTTTATGACTCAGACTTCTGAAGAATCATAATGGCTTTAGACAAATATTTAAATCCACCCTTCAGTCAAAACTCTGTTTTCTTCTTGTTCTTAAAACAGCCGTTGCAGCTGGTGGTGGCATTGTTACAGCCAAATGGATCACTGCAGTTCGAGTCACAACACTGGATATTTTCAAGGACACCAAAGATATTTCTGTCAGTTTTTCATGATGAACAAATCGGGTGTTTCTAAAGGAGCACTGTGGACATTTACGATGGTTTTTGTGGTGAACAAAACCGGTTTTAAGCAGAACCATGATGTTTTTTTAACCATAACCAAGTGGTTTTTGTGCTCAAATGATAAATTATTAAGAGATGAATGGAAAAAACTCAACCTTAACTGATCTGTGGTTTTGCAGAAAGAATAACTGTTGCGTGAGGGCTGATAATCTTGTTAATAGTAGTTTGAAAACCATGAGACATACCAGCAACATTAATGAAAAGATGTAATGTAAAACAATAACCAGTCACTAAATCTTACAGACTAGAGTCGAAAGTACAATATTTACCTCTGTGATATAGTAGAAGTACTCCAAGTAGAAACTACATTCAGGGCCGGTAAAAAAAAAATGAATTTGGACCAGTAGATTCTCAACGGACTGAACAGACTGGGCCAGTGGCAAGAAACATTATAGTTGATCCCTGGACAAGATTTCTATACATCCTCAGAGAAATGCTCTCCTAACAGTGTATGGATTGTGTAGGAATACGTGTTTGTCTTCATACACAGAGTGACACAACATCTGTGCTGACTAGCTTTAGTGTTCGTCCTAAAATGTCTCTTGGACAAAACTCTGATCACGGGAAGAAAGTGATACGATGATAATAAAGATGAACATACACCTATTGTGTTATCTAACTGAAAGAAGCCTGAAACATGACATTACTAAATCGTTTAGATGTGAACGTTTGGATTAAAAACTGAGTCACTCACAGCGTATGTAGATTCCAGCCAACATGAGCAGATACATCACTCCCAGAGTCACTGCAGGAGCTCTGAAACACCTTCTTTTGACAGCTGCACCGTTCTGTTCAGTGTTTGGTCCTACAGAGGAAAAATACATAGACAACATTTTGATTATGTTGGTATGAAGTTTGAAGTGACCACTTTAAACTGTGGAGTGTTTGTTGCTCATTGTCATTCCCTCTATAAGAACAATGAGTGACGTTACACCAGATTAGAGCGCCAAGACAGCTGATAATGACCCGTAGTCAGCGGTGACTGATGGTGAACTGATGGATGAATTGATCTTTTTTACACAGTATCTAATTTAAATATAGCCACATAAACATTTGAACTAACTTCCCTTTGTCCAATAGTCATCATTTAAGACTTACTGGCTTGTTGTGACCCGAGATCAGCGTGATGCTCTTCATCCTCTAAGATCTCCACCTCCATCTCCTCTCCCTCTCCTCTGTTCTCTCTTCTGATGAATCTCACATTGAAGCTGGAATCTGGTGCAGCAAGAATTTCTGCAGACATCTTCACAAACTAGAAACTTAACTGAAGCTATTGAACAGGTTTGACTGTGTAGTTTAGCGTTCTGTCTTTGAGTTGGACAGCCTCTAACACAGGAAGTGACATCAGGACAGACCATACCTAAACACATGAAAAGACACACGTCACTCAAATTGTTTCAAAATTAGACTTTTAATGGTTTGCTCATTGGAATCAAGGCACTCATCAAATAAACAATATTAATACATTTGAAGCTGCAAACTAAAGCTGTTTATTGTCTTTAAGTCTTGACAGTGACTTTGAGGAAATACAAGGTTTTCACTGTAAAGCAGAAGTGTGTGTTCACATACACACATTTGTGCTGAGCTGTATTCACTGTTGCCCACACAGTTTATTCACACATACATATATGACACAGGAAATGTGATGCTACCGGACTGTTGTTTTTTAAAATTAGCTCTGCTACATGCACAACTTGTTACCCACGGAGAGACAAGAGATGCAAACAGTGTGTAGGAGTGCAGAACAAAGATCCAAAATGAAGGAACAATGTTGAATTACATCAAGGGCTGATCCAGATATGAGACAGTTGAAATGAAGTTTAAATGGGGCCTTGGTTAAGATTATTAAATGTCCTTATCATGGAATTATCATGGGAATTGGACAGAAACACATTACACAGGCTAAAGAGGCAAAACATAAACCTTCAGCCATGTTTCTCTCTCCTGTAGAAGCTTCACACTGAACATTAGCAGCTGATGTATCAAAGAGGACTCAGACACAACTTGGCATTATTTTCACATATTGAACGCAGACAGATGGAACTGAATACAAACTTATGAATCAACTAAAGCAAAGTAAAGACAAGCTTTTACTGTGATTATCCTGCAGGGCTGCAGAGTCAGTAATACACATGTAGCTGTGTTGGATCACTTCCAATCAGATTATACAGCATGTAAGGCAGAGGAACAATATGTGTGTGATCAGGTTATTGAGCATGTCACACACAATACATGTAAATGTGTCTGAGTTTACAGAGCTGATCTCAACACTCCACACTTCTGTCATCATAGAATGCAAGAAACTCGTTTCTCACAGATATAGTACTCAGTATAGTCATCATAGCTTTGTGTCCATTGTCCTTGTTGATTACAGGATGCTGCATACTGATATGATGTAGCAGCTGGTAGTCCTGATGCCCAGAAGCTGTAGCACAAAGACAATATTTATCTTTTAAACAGAGCAGAAACTTCTGATTATTTTCAATTTGCTATAAGTTGTTGAATTTTACCTAATATCTTATTTTTTCTATAGTTATTGATAATTTTTCAATAAGTCATTTAATATATGTAGTAATCTTGTCTCTCTGTTTTCAGTGATTCATGTGATTCACATTTTGAGGACTGAATCAGAAAAAGAAAGAGATCATGGATCCACTGATTTGAAACTCAAAGATGGTTTCCCAATCATTGTGTCTCGTTAAAGTTGATAATATTAATGATATTCACATTTAATTTCTGTGACAGCCAGTTACTTTGATGGAAATGTGATGAAAATAAAAACTTTAAAATGTCTCATGTTTCTGTCAGCGGTGATCCGTCCACCCACTTCCGTTCATAACTGCTTCTTCCTGTTGACCATTCTGTCTCTAGACCAATCCAGGACTCTTCATTCATGTTGTTCAGCTCACTGACAAATTTCTGGTATTTGACAAGAGACAACAGTCATTTCTCTGTTCATCATTCAGTTTTTATATTGTAGTAAAGAAATGCTGTTAGATATATATAATTATCAAAATATTTCATTGCAAACAAAACTACAAAACCAATCTTTAAAATACACACAGTCTGAAATATGAAAATAATATTGACAGGAAAACAGGTCCAGATGACAGAGTCACAGCAGGTTGAGTTAGAGGCTCTTTACTAACACACACTCATTGACAAACACACTCACATTTTCATCTCCGTTGTTTATGACCACCAGATCTGCTCCTTTGTTCTGACAGTCAGTTCTGCTCTGCTGCCACGTCTTCATCTCATTGGATCTAAAGTAACAGCTGCATCCAAATCTCGTCCATCCATCAGGACACCTCTTCCCTTAATGACAAACACGTGTTTTAAAGATAGATATATTATCATTGTGTCAAATTGACTTCTCAATTTCTCTATTTAGTTTAAGATGTTTCTTGATCACCACTTTCCCTATTCAGGCTGTTTACTCTGTATTTTCACTCAGGATTTAATATCTCATATGTGACTGTCTGAAATATCCACATAGCAAAAAAAGTCAACATGAAACCATCATAATTGAAAGTTGAAGCACAGTCAAATTTTATCATATAAATTGACATTTGTGTTGCGTTCAGTTTTTTGACACATCTAAACTTTAATTTTTTCCTTCATCTTCTTCACCTAATCCTGTAACTGAATGTGATTTTTACTGAGGGTTTCATAACTGCTCAACAGCTGACTGTTGATGAATATTACATCTTGAGAAACATAACCATAGATAACAGTTAGATAATATAAACATGTTTAAGCCTAGTTTAAATTGGATTTTGTATATTCTGTATTTTTTTTTTTTTTTTCTTTACCTGAAACTGTTTCCTGGAGTTGGGTGTAGTTTTTTATCAGCTGGTCTTTTTCCAAAGTGACTGAAATATCTGGTGAGAATCAGAACAAATTAAGAAACACAAACAAATCATCGTGTTTTATACTAAAGACCGAGTACCTTACTTCCTTTGCATATTTCAATATCAATCTTCCTATTCCAAAATGGAATTTTATTTTATTGTCTAATTATATTTTAACCTGTCTTGTTCAGTATTTGGAGGTGTCATAACAAGTGGATTATCAATTTTCAAGTATGAACAGGAACCAGCATAGATCAACAACATCAAGAAATTGTGCTTAAATGATGTTAAAAGAGTGTATTCGGAAAAATGATTTTTAGTTATGTGGTACATTTTGCTGTTAAAGGACTGATTCAGACTCATGTGTCATGTGGACATTGAAAAAATTAACATGTCCTCCTCTCAGAACTGCCTTTGATCCTTCCAGAGAAACAGTCTTCTTTAGCCAAAGATGAGGCTTCATTTGTTACTCAAATTAAATAGGTTTGTGTTTTTCGTACGAACCTTCTTTTTGTTTCCACAGAAAATGTTTCCATCATAATAAATATATAACGTCTGGGTACACTTTCAAAATAAGGCATCATAACTACTTGGGTAGGTTTAGGAAGAGGTCATGGTTCAGCTTGAAAACTCGCTTTCTTTAAATGTATCCCATCACTGTCGCCCCCTGCTGGTACTGCACCTTCATACACGTTGGCACCTTTCACACCGAGACAAGTCACACTGGGACACCCACTGCTGCCCTCTAGTGGATCCATGGGTCTATTACATGCATTGGTGTGGGACTGTGTTGACAGGGGCACAGACTTTGCATTTGCATTGAACCAACATGCTATCAGGGTTTGGTTAGCTAACCCTTTTATGACTCAGACTGCTGAAGAATCATAATTGCTGCAGACAACAATTTAAAGCCCCTCTTCAGTCAGAACAGTGTTTGTCTTCTTGTTCTTGTTCTTCTTGTTGAGTTTTTAACCCAATCAAACCAAGTAAGTTTCTGCAAAACCACAGGTAAAACAGGACATCTGTTTGTGTTGGAACTTTCAGATTGTTATCGTCAGAGTTACGTTGAATTTTCTATTTCTATCTTCTCACAATGCTGTGCTTATGCTCTGTATAGTTCTTGCCACAAAAATGTTTCAGTCAAGTTCCAGATTTAGTCGCCACAAAAAATGCTTGAAATGTCAGCTGATCTCAATCAAAACAACGTTACTAAAATAGCTGTAAATGTCCCGAGGTGACTTTTGAAAAAATATCCAGTGGTGTGACTCTAACTCTCTTGTTTGTCAGTCTTGTTTGATGTAATAACGCCAGAAAATGGAGGGGAAGGTCCCCTCCATTTTCTGCCACTACAGGTGGCTAATAATGAGAACGTGCTGTGACACGTTTTGGCACAAATGTCAACCTTGGACATTACTGTGGTTTTCAGTTTGACTGGAGAAATTGTTTTCACATTAACTCCCAAAAGTGCACATTTTCTGAATTTTATCGTAGAGGCAGGCCTCGGACCCTGATCTGTGACATCACAAATAATTATGGTCCAATCGTCAGCATCCACAAGTTTGATGTGTGAGTAATACCACGAATTGACATAGATCACAGATTCAGGATATTTTCATGAGGAGGAAGGTGTAGATGAAATTTTTGAGGAATTTCGTATCTACTTTTTTTTAACAATATCAGAAGTGGTCGAAGGACCGCACGTGTTTTATATACATTTTTAAAACATGTCTGGAGGACCCTCGATGTATTTATTCACAGAAAAAATACTTTTCCACATATTGGAACATAATTTGTTTGCAGGCAGTACAGATAGGAGGATTGATCATAGTGACAAATAACTTATATAATCAGAGTGGTTCATAGACATGCAAATGGCATTGTACCACTTTTTTAAAATGCATTTGTTGTGGGATGTATTTTATCTTACAACATGTGGAAAGGACGATGATTGCAGTCAGCATCAGAAAGCACAGCACTCCAAGACAGAATACAGCAGAACTGAACCGCTTTCTTTGGACGGCTGGAGGTTGTTTCTCATTCTGTGGTCCTGAAGTGACAAAACACACAGAGGGCGTCATTCCCCTCTGCTACGAAGACATTTTACTGTGTAGATTCATTGTTGTGATCTGTGGTGACATCTGTGCACAACTGTGAACAAGTTGTTTTAAAGTCTCAACATTAGATATATGTAATTCCTGACCACATCCTCGGTCAGGAATTCTGTTTGATGCCCTCAGGGCGGCGTTACCTTGCCCCCCCGAGGAAGACAAACAGATTTGCAAATTCATTTATTCCTTCAGCCATCAGGCTTTTAAATGCTGCTGACAGCTAATGAACACAGGCCAGGCATTGTACACCTGAGAGCCTTAATGTGTATATTTATTCATTATTTATTTCCTATTGTTACATGCTGCTAGCTCCGGTTGCCTCTGCCAACCTGCAGTACTAACAGAGTGGATGCTGTATGTGTCTTTGTTTTTGTTGTTGTTTCTTGTTTCTATGTGACTGAGGCTGCAAACTGAATTGCCCTGGGGGGATAAATAAAGTTGTTTGAATTGAATTGAATTAAATACATATATATCATTTTAACACTGTTGTATAAACCAAAATATGACCTCATCTTAAAGCTGCAGTCTTGATTTCTGAGTTAGCCAGAATATTTAAATAAGCACAGCTCCCAGGTCAGTCTTTCTTCCTCTCTGCCTTCAAAGCCCCTCCCACAGAGGAGCCTGCATGCACTGGCTCGTAACCACGGTAACAGAGGAATTCAGATAACCAAGATTGCGCATTCAAAGTAACAACAACAACATAAGCTCCAAATATTCTATTTCTGATCATAATAACTAAATTACAATGACGGGTGCCTGATGGCGAGTCACTGTAGTAAACCCAGTAACAAAAAATATTTCGCACATCGCTGTGGACGGAGTTACCAGCTAATCATTCATATAATCATCATCACCGTGTTGCCTTTCTGAAGCATGAGTAACGTTATTTCTCTAAGCCAATTCCACCACTTCAGAGAGTATGCACTATTCACTATTGTGAGTATTACTGTTACCGCCGCCACCATAGCCTTGTGGTTAAAAGCAGAATAGAGGCAAACTCCGCCTCCCTCTTGAGTCCTTACAAATTCCGCAGCTCCTCCACCTCTGAAATGACGCTGCAATATTTATCCTTGTTTTCTCTCTGTCTCGGTCCAATTCTTTGTTTTACACTGCTTTTCCTCGTCAATCTTCTTATTTCTTCTCTTTGCTGTGGGCAGTGGTGGGGCATTTTTCAGCTCTGTTGCTTCTCCACCATTGTTTACCGTTTGGGCATGTACGTATCTGACCAGGTGAGAGCAGGTACTGTGCCGGGGGAGGGGCACTGCCCAGTACGTGCTGCGAGAGGCAAGGTGGCTGCCAGCAGTGTATGCACGAGAATGATTGACACTTCTCAGACACGCCCCTTGGTTCTGATTGGTTGTGTTGATCCGGGAGCGGTGGATTCTTTCAAATCAAATTATGGCCACTGGGTGGAGCCACAGACAGCTGAACTGTATCTTATTCTACTGTCAGATCATAATGACAATTTTACAGTCCCTCCAGAAAAACGCAATTATGCGATCGCATAATTCAATGCATAATCAGCCAAAGTCCGCATATTTATGCGGGGGCAGCATTTTTTCAAATACGCCGCACTTTGGCTGCATAAATTGCTGATTTCCGCGCAAAATATGCGGGACTTGCATGATTTCATTATCCTCTCATTTTCGTTGCAAAAAAGTCACATATATCTTAGCAGAAATGTTGCGTTTACTTCACCCAAGAGCAGCCATTTTCCCCTGTTGCCATGGGGATGTTATGAATTGAGGTTATGAAGTGACATTATGAAGTGACGTAATTACGCGATTTGAACATCATCAAAAGCTGCAAACCCCGCGATGAAGCCATCATGAAGCCCGCAAATCAGTCTCATTTGCCAAGAAAAAAATCATACTCGTTTCAAAAACCTTACAGCTGTAAGTATATTAGTAGTATGTAAATTTACCTTACAGTAAGAGATTGCACTTTGTGCATTGGAAGCACTTATTTTAACAGATGTCTGTTTTGTATAGCTACCTCTGTAAAACAGGAAGCACACTTTATTTTTTCATATTTTCTTTATTCGTATTTACTGAAGTTGCAGCATATTCCTTTTGTAAAGCTACGGAACTTGTTTGACTCATCAATGTTTTGTAAGTTTGAGCCATGTGTTTATTAAGGTCTGAAATAAAACAAGCTGAGAACTTAAATATCCCCAGCACTTTCTGTGATGTAGTATGCTGCTTATTATAGGAAGTAATAAGAAATGGCTCTTTACATTAAGGTAGTAGCCTAGTGAGAACAGGGTGTTGGGGGAATCACTTTTTCTTCTCTTTTTCATCAAACCGCAGTTTTTGCAAGTTCCCCCAATTTTTTCAAGTTCCCGCAATTTCAGTGCATAAAATTGCATAAATATCCTGCATATTCCATCGCATTTTTTAAGAAAACGTGCCGCATAATCAAGGATTTTTGCCCGCAACAATCACAAAAAACTGCATTTTTCTGGAAGGACTGATTTTAGCAAATATAAAAAAAAAATGTTAAAGACTTCAACTTTAAATGTTGAGTTGTGATGAATCATTGAATTGCAAAGCTGAGCTTCAACAGAAAGTGTGTTACAGCTGTGCATCACCTCTTCAGCCTCTCTCACCCTCGACTCTGTACTGATAATGATCTTCAACAGATCTTGTCATGCAGCACTTCACTTCTTCCTGTCGTGTCATTTCCCTAAGTCACCTGTTGTAAAGCTGTCTTAACCAGAGATGATTCTTCCTTAGATCTGAGAAATGATGACTGATTGTTAAATATACGTAAAACCAATAGACATGATGCCAAAAAGCCCTGAATATTAGATACATATTTTGTTTAAAATGAAACAAACTGTCTGGAGCTTTTTGCTAAGGTGGGACCAAATAACATGAACAGAACACATGAACAGTGGCCTCTACTCAGAGGGTTTTGGTACAACTGCTGGATGGAAATATCCATAAAGAAATACAAGGGCCTCTACAGTGTATGTAGGTATATAGCAAGAAACATATGCTGATGGGATTGGAAGGTGAAACAATCTAAAGTGAGTGTAAACTCAGAGTTTACATGATTTAAAGGGCACACCCACAATCAGACAAGAGAAGTGTTATTGTTTTAATCATATTGATTTGTCATAGTTTCTCACTTACCTCCATCATGTGACTGAAAATAATGTATTCCAATATCGTCTGCACTCTCGTAGATATCCACCTCATTTTCCTGCCGCTCCTCCTTTCTGGTGTATCTGACCTTCTTGGATAAATCCGGTTTGGCATAAATATCTGTTGACATCTTTAGAGGACTAAAACTGTTAAAGAGTAGCTGCACTTCACTTGCTTTTACTGCACTGTGCTGATCTGTAACTATGCTGCTGAACGTGTATAATATGCAGCACTAACTATTGTAGATAAACACAATAACGTAGTACACTGTGCTGATGCTGCTGGAAGTGTTTCTTGGTCCAACGTCCGTCTGGTGTCAGTCGAAAAAATTCAGGAAGTAACAACATGCAGAGAATCACACATACCCTCCCTTTCATTCACTTGACTCTTTATAAAAACATTGTGGACTTTATAACAGCTAGACAACAGAACTGTCTTATCTTTAGATTTATGATAACATTTAGATAAACTATGACTACAGACAGAATAATTCTATTGTTTCTTTGTTTAAACAGTATAGTTGGAGGTACAAGGTTTCAGGGTTTTTGATAGATCTGCTTACACTAATTCACACACTGGTTGACACACACACACACACAAACACACACACTCTCTCTCTCTCTCTCTCTCTCTCTTTCTCTCTCTCTCTCTCTCTCTCTCTTCTGTCCAAAAACAGGAAATGTTGGTTTCTTAGTTGATTTTATTTATAGGTGCTGGCTTATAGAGAAACTAAAACAGTTCTCCAACAAGTTTAATGAAGTGATCTGTCAATCCACCATTTAACAATAAAAACTTGCACTGATGTCTGGCAGATTGCCTTGAAGATGATTGTGGTGAAATCCTCCAGTGCTGTCACCATCAGGCCAAATCTGCCAATGACTCAAATACCAACAAAACACAAAAATGTAGAAGTACTTTTGATGCACCTCAGTGGATGAAACTTTTTTATACTTTTTGTACTTTTACATTTTGCACATCTTGTACTTTTACTTTTGCTGCGAAAGTTGTTCTGTGGGCAACTGCATCTTTTTTTAACTGTTTCTAATGAGGAGTGAGTGCAGAGGAAAGGTGCTCAGAGCATCTTTTTTCAGAGCACTTCCCTTTTCTTTGCGGTCACTGCGAGCTCACACACAGAACCGTCCCTCTTGTTCAGGCAGCCAATCATATGTCAGATCAGGCGCTTTATTCTTATGACTCAGACTTCTGAATAATCAGAATAGCTTTAGACAAATATTTCAATCACCCCTTCAGTCAAAACTCTGTTTTGTTCTTGTTATTAAAACAGCTGTTGCAACCTTAACTGATCTGTGGTTTTGCAGAAACATTATCTGTTGCGTCAGGGCTGATAATGATGTTAATATTAGTTTGAAAACCATGAGACATACCAGCAACATTAATGAAAAGATGTAATGTAAAACAATAACCAGTAACTACATCTTTCAGACTAGAGTCGAAAGTACAATATTTACCTCTGTGATGTAGTAGAAGTACTCCAAGTAGAAACTACATTCAGGGCCGGTAAAAAATGAGTTTGGACCAGTAGATTCTGAACAGACTGACCAGACTGGGCCAGTGGCAAGAAACATTATTGTTGGTCCCTGATTAAGATTTCTATACATCCTCAGAGAAATGCTCACCTAACAGTGTATGGATTGTGTAGGGTTACGTCTTTGTCTTCATAAATAATGTTAACTTCCTGTTTTACACAGTGAGAGAAGAAACAACCTGTGCTGACTAGCTTTAGTGTTCATCCTAAAATGTCTCTTGGACAAAACTCTGATCGCAGGAAGAAAATGATACGATTATGATAAAGATCAACATGCAGCTATTGTGTTATCTAACTGAAAGAAGCCTGAAACATGACATTACTAAATCGTTTAGATGTGAACGTTTCGATTATAAACTGAGTCACTCACAGCGTATGTAGATTCCAGCCAACATGAGCAGATACATCACTCCCAGAGTCACTGCAGGAGCTCTGAAACACCTTCTTTTAACAGCTGCACCGTTCTGTTCAGTGTTTGGTCCTACAGACGAAAAATACATAGACAACTTTTTTATTATGTTGGTATGAAGTCTGAAGTGACCACTTTAAACTGTGGAGTGTTTGTTGCTCATTGTCATTCCCTCTATAAGAATAATGAGTGACGTTAACACCAGATTAGAGCACCAAGACAGCTGATGATGACCCGTAGTCAGCGGTGACTGATGGTGAACTGATGAATGAATTGATCTTTTTTACACAGTATCTAATTTAAATATAGCCACATAAACATTTGAACTATCTTCCCTTTTTCAATAGTCATCATTTAAGACTTACTGGCTTGTTGTGAGCCGAGATCAGCGTGATGCTCTTCATCCTCTAAGATCTCCACCTCCATCTCCTCTCCCTCTCCTCTGTTCTCTGTTCTGATGAATCTCACATTGAAGCTGGAATCTGGTGCAGCAAGAATTTCTGCAGACATCTTTACAAACTGGAAACTTAACTGAAGCTATTCTTGAACAGGTTTGACTGTGTAGTTAAGCGTTCTGTCTTTGAGTTGGACAGCCTCTAACACAGGAAGTGACACCAGGACAGACCACAGCTAAACACATGAAAAGACACACTTCACTTATAATTGTTTCAAAATTAGACTTTTAATGATTTGCTTATTGGAATCAAGACATCATCAAATAAACAATGTTTATACATTTGAAGCTACAAACTAAAGCTGTTTATTGTCTTTAACCCTTTAGGCGCTGGGTTTTATTTTAAAAAATACTAGATTTTGACATCTAAATTTCAGAAGGCTCTGGCTTGAATGTAGTTTGAGATAGAGACAAAGTGTAAATGAGACAAATATTGAGAATGACCTAAAGTTTATGAAGGGAGTAATTTTTCCCATCTAATTTGCATATTATGACATCATATGGTGGCGGCCATATTGGATTATGTAATTTCCATGAAATACCTGGTATTTTGAAGGAGAGTTGAACTTATTTCATCAGATTCATCCCCTCCATCCATTTGTTATGTTGTCCACACATCAAATGAACAGGGAAAAAGTAAATTGTAAGCCAACAGTCGTAAACTAGAACTATTAGTACACCACAAAACTCATGTAAACAGTATGCGTTTTTTTTTACCCACCATCCCCCCCATTGGAAGACACTTTTTTTTCTTCCCTTTTTCTTGTTTTCTCTTCTCTTCTTCTTTATTATTATTATTATTATTATTATTATTATTATTATTATTATTATTGTTATTATTATTATATGATAATAATAATAGTAGGCGTCTTTTAGCTGCAGAGGCCTTATCTGTGCCCATCTATCCAGATAAAAGTTTGTAATATTTGTAGAGTGTGGAGCCTCTCATTGCAAGGCATAGAGACAATAAGAACTATATATATATATATATATATATTTACATTTACATCATACCATTCATGAAACCGTGAACTTGGAATTAGTTCATGTCAGCCTAAATACTGATGAGCATTTGTCTCCATTGTTATAAGATACCAGAAATCATCAGTCAGAAAGAGGGACAAAAAAACTATAGACCTTGAATCATTGCTTAGCTTTCTGTCACCACGATATCCAATTTGCTCATCAAAGGGCTTTATCCATATACTTCATCTCTCAAGTAAGCCCAGCCACCATTACCATTATCATCATCATCATTTCCAGCCCTGTTCTGCCTTCCCCTGTTGCCCCTACGACACCCATCAGCCTTTCTACGAACACTTTGCCCACGTCTCCCCCTGCTTTCTCCTCTAGTGTTGTGAGAAGAGCTGGACTCGTGTGTGCTTTGTGCTTCGTGAACACTGCTGCGGCGCATAGCTGCACCTCTGCCGCGGATGGAGGCTACGTGACCGTCGCGGTGGAAAGAGTGAACACTAACGCTGACACCCAGCGCTATTCTCACCACCCCCGCTACTTCTACCACATCCATTCGCTTCCCTACTGATACTACGAGTTCCTGTATCATTTCCATTCCCACTTATTGGGCAAAGGATCGTGTGTTAGTGCTTGTGCGTTTTCCTCGCTCTGCGCGGCGGCGCCACTGCTATGCAAAGACACACCGCGACTAGCAAGCTCACTAATCAACCGACCGTCATCTCCCAAAGCTAGATTTTCCACTTCAGAATCAGAATCACCGAATAGGAGCTCAATCACTTCCCTACGTGTCAACTTTTTGCATGCCATTGTCGTTTATTTCGTCTCAATAACGTCTGAATCCAGCAATACTCCTTCAGCAAAATGGCTTCCTGGCGCACTGTCTCCGCTCTCTCACCCCACAGTTTGCATGGGACTTCCTCGAACATTTTGCATTGAAGCAAGACGTTTTTATGAGCTAAGGTCTAAGTATAGGATGTCTGCCAACTAGTGGTGGGGAGTATGAACGACATGTAACACTCTATTGGGAGAAAACAGCTGTTTTGTTCAGTACCGCGGTGTGTAGCAAATTTGCGACTCTGGCGCCTAAAGGGTTAAGTCTTGACAGTGACTTTGAGGAAATACAAGGTTTTCACTGTAAAGCAGAAGTGTGTGTTCACATACACACATTTGTCCTGAGCTGCATTCACTGTTGCCCACACAGTTTACTCACACATACATGTATGACACAGGAAATGTGATGCTACCGGACTGTTGTTTTTTAAAATTCGCTCTGCTACATGCACAACTTGAGACACAGAAAGACAAGAGATGCAAACAGTGTGTAGGAGTGCAGAACAAAGATCCAAAATGAAGGAACAATGTTAAATTACATCAAGGGCTGATCCAGATATCAGACTGTTGAAATGAAGTTTAAATGGGGCCTTGGTTAAGATTATTAAATGTCCTTATCATGGAATTATCATGGGAATTAGACAGCAGCACATTACACAGGCTAAAGAGGCAAAACATAAACCTTCAGCCATGTTTCTCTCTCCTGTAGAAGCTTCACACTGAACATTAGCAGCTGCTGTATCAAAGAGGACTCAGACACAACTTGGCATTATTTTCACATATTGAACGCAGACAGATGGAACTGAATACAAACTTATGAATCAACTAAAGCAAAGTAAAGACAAGCTTTTACTGTGATGATCCTGCAGGGCTGCAGAGTCAGTAATACACATGTAGCTGTGTTGGATCACTTCCAATCAGATTATACAGCATGTAAGGCAGAGGAACAATATGTGTGTGATCAGGTTATTGAGCATGTCACACACAATACATGTAAATATGTCTGAGTTTACAGAGCTGATCTCAACACTCCACACTTTGCCATCATAGAATGCAAGAAACTCATTTCTCACAGATAAAGTACTTTTTGGATCTATAATCGCTTTGTCTCCATTGTCCTTGTTGATTGCAGTATGCTGCATGATAAGACGATGTAGCAGCTGGTAGTCCTGAAGCCCGGAAGCTGTAGCACAAACAAAATCTCTTTTAAACAGAGCAGAAACTTCTGATTATCTTCAATTTGATATAAGTTGTTGAATTTTACCTGAAATATTGTGTTTTCTGTAATTATTTATAATGTTTCAATAACTCATTTAATCCATGTAGTAATCTTGTCTCTCTGTTTTCAGTAATTCGTGTGATTAACATTTTATGGACTGAATCAGAAAAAGAAAGATTATGGATCCACTGATTTGAAACACAAAGATGGTTACCCAATCATTGTGTCTCATTTAAGTTGATAACATTAATAATATTCTCATTTAATTTCTGTGACAACCAGTTACTTTGATGGAACTTCGATGAAATGTCTCACGTTTCTGTCAGCGGTGATCCGTCCACCCACTTCCATTCATAACCTCTTTCTGATGACCATTCTGTCTTTAGACCAATCCAGGACTCTTCATACATGTTGTTCAGGTCACTGACAAAATTCTGATATTTAACAAGAGACAACAATCAATTCATCATTCAGTTTTTCTGTTGTAGTAAAGATATTTTTCATTGCAAACAAAACTACAAAACCAATCTTTAAAATACACACAGTATGAAATTTGAAAATAATATTGACAGGAAAACATGTCCAGATAACAGAGTCACATCAGGTTGAGTTAGAGGCTCTTTACTAACACACACTCACATTTTCATCTTTGTTGTTTATGACCACCAGATCTGCTCCTTTGTTCTGACAGTCAGTTCTGCTCTGAGACCACGTCTTCATCTGATTGGATCTAAAGTAACAGCTGCATCCAAATCTCTTCCATCCGTTAGGACACCACTTCTCTGAATGTCAAACACGTGTTTTAAAGATAGATTTCATTATCATTGTGTCAAATTGACTTCTCGTTTTCTCTGTTTAGTTTAAGACCTTTCTTGATCACCACTTTCCCCGTCCAGACTTTTTACTCTGTATTTTCACTCAGGATTTAATATCTCATTTGTGACTGTCTGAAATATCCACACAGCAAAAAATGTCAACATGAAACAGTTGTAATTAAAAGTTGAAGCACAGTCAAATTTTGACATTGACATTAGCGTTGGGTTCATTTTTTTGACTCTTCTCACCTTCAATTTTTTTCTTCAGCTTCTTCACCTCACCCTGTAACTGAATGTGATTTTTACTGAGGGTTTCATAACTGCTCAACAGCTGACTGTTGTTGAATATCACATCTTGAGAAACATAAACATAGATAACAGTTAGATAATACAAACATGTTTAAGCCTAGTTTAAATTGGATCATCTATATTCTGTAAAAAAAAATGTTTTAATTGTTTGGTTTTTTTTGTTTTTTGTTTTACCTGAAACTCTTTCCTGGAGTTGGGTGTTGTTTTTTCTTAGCTGGTCTTTTTCCAAAGTGAGCAAAATATCTGGTGAGAATCGGAGCAAAGTAAGAAACACAAACAAATCATTGTGCTTAATACCTTACTTCCTGTGCATATTTCAGTATCAGTCTTCCTATTCCAAATTGGAATTTTTATTTTATTTTCTAATCATCCTTTAACCTGTCTTGTTCAGTATTTGGAGGTGTCATAAAAAGTGGATTATCAATTTTCAAGTATGAACAGAAAGCAGAGTAGATCAACAACATCAAGAAATTGTGCTTAAATTGTGTTAAAAGAGTGTATTTGGAAAACATTTTTTAGTTATGTGGTTTATTTTGCTGTTAAAGGACAGATTCAGACTCACATGTCATGTGGAAGAATTAACATGTCCTCCTCTCATAACTGCCTTTGATCCTTCCAGAGAAACAGTCTTCTTTAGCCAAAATGAGGCTTCATTTGTAACTCAAATTAAATGGGATTTTGTTTTTAGTATGAACCCTCTTTCTGTTTCCACAGAAAATGTTTCCCTCATTATAAATATACAACGTCTGGATACACTTTCAAAATAAGGCACCATAATTACTTGGGTAGGTTTAGGAAGAGATCATGGTTCAGCTTGAAAACTCACTTTATTTAAGTTCTTTCTCTCACTGTCGCCCCCTGCTGGTACTGCACCTTCGTACACATTGGTACCTTTCACACCCAGACGAGTCAAACTGGGACACCCGCTGCTGCCCTCTAGTGGATTTACGGGTCTATTACATGCTTTGGTGTGGGACTCTGCTGGCAGGGGCACAGACTTTTCATTGAACCAACATGCTATCAGGGTTTGGTTAGCTAACCCTTTCGTGACTCAGACTGCTGAAGAATCATAATAGCTGCAGACAACAATTTAAAGCCCCTCTTCAGTCAGAACAGTGTTTGTCTTCTTGTTCTAGTTCTTCTTGTTGAGTTTCAACACAATCTCACCAAGTACTATTCTGCAAAACCACAGGTAAAACAGGACATCTGTTTGTGTTGGAACTTTAGGATTGTTATCGTCAGAGTTGTTACATTGAATTTCTCATTTCTATCTTATCACAAAGCTTTGCTTATGCTCTGTATAGTTCTTGCCACAAAAATGTTTCAGTCAACTGCCAGTTTTAGTCGCTGCAAAAAATGCTTGAAATGTTGATGTGATGTGACACGTTTGGTACAAATGTCAACCTTGGACATTACTGTGGTTTTCAGTTTGACTGGAGAAATTGTTTTCACATTAACTCCCAAAAGTGCACATTTTCTGATTTTATCGTAGAGGCAGGCCTCGGACCCTGATCTGTGACATCACAAATAATATGGTCCAATCGTCAGCATCCACAAGTTTGATGTGTGAGTAATACCACAAATTTACATAGATAACAGATTCAGGATATTTTCATGAGGAGGAAGGTGTAGATGTAATTTTTGAGGAATTTCGTATCTACTTTTTTTTAACAATATCAGAAGTGGTCTGCGCGTGTTTTATATACATTTTTAAAACATGTCTGGAGGATCCTCAATGCATTTTTACACAGAAAAAATACTTTTCCACATATTGGAACATAATTTATTTGCAGGCAGTACAGACAGGAGGATTGATCATAGTG
This sequence comes from Sparus aurata, assembly GCF_900880675.1. Classification (NCBI taxonomy): domain Eukaryota; kingdom Metazoa; phylum Chordata; class Actinopteri; order Spariformes; family Sparidae; genus Sparus; species Sparus aurata. Next base: position 2,030,395 of record NC_044189.1, on the reverse strand, counting down.
ACAAATAACTTATATAATCAAAGTGTTTCATAGACATGCAGGAATTGTACCACTTTTTCTAAATGCATTTGTTGTATTAATTTGGATGTATTTAATCTTACAACATGTGGAAAGGACGATGATTGCAGTCAGCATCAGAAAGCACAGCACTCCAAGACAGAATACAGCAGAACTGAACCATTTTCTTTGGACGGCTGGAGGTTGTTTCTCATTCTGCGGTCCTAAAGTAACAAACACACAGAGAGAGCGTCATTCCCCTCTGCTACTAAGACATTTTACTGTGTAGATTCATTGTTGTGATCTGTGGTGACATCTGTGCACAACTGTGAACAAGTTGTTTTAAAGTCTCAACATTAGATATATCTAAATACATATATATCATTTTAACACTGTTGTATAAACCAAAATATGACCTCATCTTAAAGCTGCAGTCTTGATTTCTGAGTTAGCCAGAATATTTAAATAAGCACAGCTCCCAGGTCAGTCCTTCTTCCTCTCTGCCTTCAAAGCCCCTCCCACAGAGGAGCCTGCACGCACTGGCTCGTAACCACGGTAACAGAGGAATTCAGATAACCAAGATGGCGCATTCAAAATAACAACAACAACATAAGCTCCAAATATTCTATTTCTGATCATAATAACTAAATTACAATGACGGGTGCCTGATGGCGAGTCACTGTAGTAAACCGAGTAACAAAAAATATTTCTCACATCGCTGTAGACGAGTTACCAGCTAATCATTCATATAATCATCATCACCGCGCCGCCTTTCTGAAGCATGAGTAACGTTATTTCTCTAAACCAGTGGTTCTCAACCGATGGGGCCCGCCCCCCTGGGGGGCGCGGACACTCTCCCGGGGGCGGCGCGAGTAGGCTACAGGATGGGTGGAAAAAAAAAAATCATGAAAATTCCACCCATGTCGAAATGCAAGTGGTTGGACTATTATAACACACAAACAAATCATCCTTCTGGTGACTTTTTTTGTTAAAAGCGACTACCGACAAATCTAGCGACTTTTACTGGTGTTATTGGAGACTTTTGTGGTGTTTGGAGACTCTGACTTGGAAGCACGTATCACTCTGCAGTTACTGTGCTCAACGAGCAGCGGGTGCTGCCGTGAGTCCCTCCCCTGTCCAAAAGCACTCACAGGCGGTCAGTCTCTCAGTAGCCTCGTGCAGCAGTCCAGCCTGCAGTCAGAGCAGAGAGGAGATACACACCACTCCGCCTGCAGGCTGCAAATGAATCGCTGATGCGCATGGCCGCCCTGGCGTACAGAGCGGGGTGTAAATGTACCGTATATTACCAAATAATGGGCGGGTTTCAATTAACCGAAGGGTCCCTTTAAACGCTGGGTGCAGGTGTATATTTTGATAAATAACCGCTGGTTCCAAATAAATGCCGGGTCTAATTCATTTATTTTTTTTAAATCAAGGAAGGAGACGTGACCACTGACACTGCACGTTTTTCTTCTTCACCTTTTTCACATATTGTGCTTTCTGTCAGTCAGTATCACACTGATGATCGCCATGGCTCCGGTGCAGCAAAAAAAAAAAAGTACAACTTGAAATTCAAACTTTCTGTCGTAAAATATGCAGAGGAAAAGTTGGGAGAAGCAGCCGCTAGACGTTTCTCTGTCGACCAGAAGAGAGTGAGAGAAACGGAGCTTCAGCGTCTGTCCGAGGAGGACATCCACAGGGCTAGGCTGCCTGCTGGAGGGAGGAAGAAGGCGAGCTTGAGATAAACATGAGGGAATGATTTATCAGCAAACAGGCACGCCAGGAAAGAGTGTCCCCAAAACGATCAGGGCGATTGAGAAACAAATGTCCGCCACCGTGAGTGATAGCAGCGATGAGGAGTTTGCAGCAAGTGCTGGTTGGCTAAATCGTTTTCTCCGCTGCAACAACTTGACTTGCAGAAGGTTGTGACATTTTCATCCCGGATTTTTGAGAGGAAGGAATTAAACGCCTGTCCCAAATTGCCGCCTGGTCCCAAATAAACGCCTGGTCTGTTCAGTGATTGAAACAAATAAACACCCCAGCTATTATTTGGTATTTTACGGTATGATAACTGTCCCGGCCCGAGGAGAGAGACATGCATCACAGTGCTCAGCTGCAGACACAGCAGAGAGGTGACGAGACCCGACTCATCATTACTGACAGTCATCAAGGGCACTCAGGGTTACCTTACTGACCCGCCTCCATATATTTCATTCACAAAAACAGGGCCTGTGGCAATTCTGGACAGCTGTTTTTTTTTCTTTTTTTTCTTCTTCTCATGGGCCCCTGACGGCGTCTTCTTATTTCTTCTCTTTGCTGTGGGCAGTGGTGGGGCATTTTTCGGCTCTGTTGCTTTTCCACCATTGTTTACAGTTTGGGCATGAACGTATCTGACCAGGTGAGAGCAGGTACTGTGCCGGGGGAGGGGCACTGCCCAGTACATGCTGCGAGAGGCAAGGTGGCTGCCAGCAGTGTATGCATGAGAGTGACTGACACTTCTCGGACACGCCCCTTGGCCCTGATTGGTTGTGTTGATTTCTTTCAAATCAAATTATGGCCACTGGTTGGAGCCACAGACAGCTGAACTGTATCTTATTCTACTGTCAGATCATAATGACAGTTTTAGCAAATATAACAAAAAAAAATGTTAAAGACTCCAACTTTAAATGTTGAGTTGTGATGAATCATTGAATTGCACAGCTGAGCTTCAACAGAAAGTGTGTTACAGCTGTGCATCACCTCTTCAGCCTCTCTCACCCTCGATTCTGTACGTATAATGATCTTTAACAGATCTTGTCATGCAGCACTTCACTTCTTCCTGTCGTGTCATTTCCCTTACTACCCTGTTGTAAAGCTGTCTTAACTGGAGATGATACTTCCTCAGGTCTGAGAAATGATGACTGATTGTTTAATGTTCGTAAAACCAATAGACATGATGCCAAAAAGCCCTGAATATTAGATACATATTTTGGTTAAAATGAAACAAACTGTCTGGAGCTTTTTGCTAAGGTGGGGCCAAATAACATGAACAGAACACATGAACAAAGGCCTCTACTCAGAGAGCTCTGGTACATGTCAGAGCACAACATAATCCAAAGAACTACTGGATGGAAATATCCATAAAACACAAGGTCTCATACAGTATGTAGGTGTATAGAAAGAAACATATGCTGATGGGATTGGAAGGTGAAACAATCTAAAGTGAGTGTAAACTTAGAGTTTACACGATTTAAAGGGCACACCCACCATCAGACAAGACAAGTGTTATTATTTTAATCATATTGATTTGTCATAGTTTCTCACTTACCTCCGTCATGTGACTGAAAATAATGTATTCCAATATCGTCTGCACTCTCGTAGATATTCACCTCATTTTCCTGCCACTCCTCCTTTCTGGTGTATCTGACCTTCTTGGATAAATCCGGTTTGGCATAAATATCTGTTGACATCTTTAGAGGACTGAAACTGTTAAAGAGAAGCTGCACTTCACTTACTTTTACTGCACTGTGCTGATCTGTTACTATGCTGCTGTACGTGTATAATATGCAGCACTAACTATTGTAGATAAACACAATAACGTAGATCACTGTACTGATGCTGCTGGCAGTGTTTCTTGGTCCAACGTCCGTCTGGTGTCAGGCGAAAACATTGAGGAAGTGAAAACATGCAGAGAATCAAACATACCCTCCCTTTCATTCACTTGACTCTTTATGAAAACATTGTGGACTTTATAACAGCTAGACAACAGAACTGTCTTATCTTTAGATTTATGATAACATTTAGATAAACTATGACTACAGACAGAATAATTCTATTGTTTCTTTGTTTAAACACTATAGTTTGGTTTCAGGGTTTTCGATAGATCTGCTTACACTAATTCACACAGTGGTTGACTGCTTCACACACGCACACACACACACACACACACTCTCTCTCTCTCTCTCTCTTTCTCTCTCTCTCTCTCTCTCTCTTTCTTCTGTCCAAAACAGGAAATGTTGGTTTCTTAGTTGATTTTATTTATAGGTGCTGGCTTAAATAGAAACTAAAACAGTTCTCCAACAAGTTTAATGAAGTGAAGATTTTCCACTAAATCAATTAATGTAGACGTTGTGAAGCAGTTTTAAATCATCTCATCTGTCAAACCAGCATTTAACAAAAAAACTTGCACTGCTGTCTGGCAGATTGGATATTTTCAAGGACACCAAAGATATTTCTGTCAGTTTTTCGTGAAGAACAAATCGGGTGTTTCTAAAGGAGCACTGTGGACATTTACGATGGTTTTTGTGGTGAACAAAGCCAGTTTTAAGCAGAACCATGATGTTTTCTTAACCACAACCAAGTGGTATTTGTGCCTAAATTATTAAGAGATGAATGGAAAAAACTCAACCTTAACTGATCTGTGGTTTTGCAGAAATATTAACTGTTGCGTCAGGGCTGATAATCTTGTTAATAGCATTTTGAAAACTATTAGACATACCAGCAACATAAATGGCAAGATGTAATGTAAAAAAAATAACCAGTAACTTAAGCTTAAAGACTACAGTCCAAACTACAATATTTACCTCTGTTATGTAGTAGAAGTACTCCAAGTAGAAACTACATTCAGGGCCGGTAAAAAATGAGTTTGGACCAGTAGATTCTCAACAGACTCACCAGACTGGGCCAGTGGCAAGAAACATTATTGTTGGTCCCTGGTTAAGATTTCTATCCATCCTCAAAGAAATGCTCTCCTAACAGTGTATGGATTGTGTAGGGTTACGTCTTTGTCTTCATAAATAATGTTAACTTCCTCTTCTACACAGTGAGAGAAGAAACAACCTGTGCTGACTAGCTTTAGTGTTCATCCTAAAATATCTCTTGGACAAAACTCTGATCGCAGGAAGAAAATGATACGATGATAATAAAGATCAACATGCACCTATTGTGTTATCTAACTGAAAGAAGCCTGAAACATGACATTACTAAATCGTTTAGATGTGACAGTTTGGATTATAAACTGAGTCACTCACAGCGTATGTAGATTCCAGCCAACATGAGCAGATACATCACTCCCAGAGTCACTGCAGGAGCTCTGAAACACCTTCTTTTGACAGCTGCACCGTTCTGTTCAGTGTTCGGTCCTACAGAGGAAAAATACATAGACAACATTTTGATTATGTTGGTATGAAGTTTGAAGTGACCACTTTAAACTGTGGAGTGTTTGTTGCTCATTGTCCTTCCCTCTATAAGAATAATGAGTGACGTTACACCAGATTAGAGCACCAAGACAGCTGATAATGACCCGTAGTCAGCGGTGACTGATGGTGAGCTGATGAATGAATTGATCTTTTTTACACAGTATCTAATTTAAATATAGCCACATAAACATTTGACCTTACTTCCCTTTGTCCAATAGTCATCATTTAAGACTTACTGGCTTGTTGTGACCCGAGATCAGCGTGATGCTCTTCATCCTCTAAGATCTCCACCTCCATCTCCTCTCCCTCTCCTCTGTTCTCTCTTCTGATGAATCTCACATTGAAGCTGGAATCTGGTGCAGCAAGAATTTCTGCAGACATCTTTACAAACTGGAAACTTAACTGAAGCTATTCTTGAACAGGTTTGACTGTGTAGTTTAGCGTTCTGTCTTTGAGTTGGACAGCCTCTAACACAGGAAGTGACATCAGGACAGACCACAGCTAAACACATGAAAAGACACACGACACTTAAAATTGTTTCAAAATTAGACTTTTAATGGTTTGCTCATTGGAATCAAGACACTCATCAAATAAACAATATTAATACATTTGAAGCTACAAACTAAAGCTGTTTGTTGTCTTTAATTCTTGACAGTGACTTTGAGGAAATACAAGGTTTTCACTGTAAAGCAGAAGTGTGTGTTCACATACACACATTTGTGATGAGCTGTATTCACTGTTGCCCACACAGTTTATTCACACATACGTACATGACACAGGAAATGTGATGCTACTGGACTGTTGTTTTTTAAAATTAGCTCTGCTACATGCACAACTTGTGACCCACAGAGAGACAAGAGATGCAAACAGTGTGTAGGAGTGCAGAACAAAGATCCAAAATGAAGAACCGGTGTTAAATTGCATCCAGGTTTGATCCAGATATGAGACAGTTGAAATGAAGTTTAAATGGGGCTTTGGTTAAAATGATAAAATGTCCTTATCATAGAATTATCATGGGAATTGGACAGAAACACATTACACAGGCTAAAGAGGCAAAACATAAACCTTCAAGCATGTTTCTCTCTCCTGTAGAAGCTTCACACTGAACATTAGCAGCTGCTGTATCAAAGAGGACTCAGACACAACTTGGCATTATTTTCACATATTGAACGCAGACAGATGGAACTGAATACAAACTTATGAATCAACTAAAGCAAAGTAAAGCAAGCTTTTACTGTGATAGTCCTGCAGGGCTGCAGAGTCAGTAATACACATGTAGCTGTGTTGGATCACTTCCAATCAGATTATACAGCATGTAAGGCAGAGGAACAATATGTGTGTGATCAGGTTATTGAGCATGTCACACACAATACATGTAAATGTGTCTGAGTTTACAGAGCTGATCTCAACACTCCACACTTCTGTCATCATAGAACGCAAGAAACTTGTTTCTCACAGATATAGTACTTAGTATAGCCATCATAGCTTTGTCTCCATTGTCCTTGTCGATTGCAGTATGCGTACTGGTCCCAGGAAGCAGCTGGTAGTCCTGAACCCCGGAAGCTGTAGCACAAAGAAAATGTTTATCTTTTAAACAGAGCAGAAACTTCTGATTATTTACAATTTGATATAAGTTGTTGAATTTTACCTGAAATATTATTTTTTTTATAATTACTGATAATGTTTCAATAACTCATTTAATATATGTAGTAATCTTGTCTCTCTGTTTTCACTGATTCATGTGATTCACATTTTGAGGACTGAATCAGAAAAAGAAAGAGATCATGGATCCACTGATTTGAAACACAAAGATGGTTTCCCAATCATTGTGTCTCGTTAAAGTTGATAATATTAATGATATTCACATTTAATTTATGTGACAGCCAGTTGCTTTGATGGAAATGTGATAAAAATAAATACTTTAAAATGTCTCACGTTTCTGTCAGCGGTGATCCGTCCACCCACTTCCATTCATAACGGTTTCTTCCTGTTGACCATTCTGTCTTTAGACCAATCCAGGACTCTCCATACATGTTGTTCAGCTCACTGACAAAATTCTGATATTTAACAAGAGACAACAGTCATTTCTCTGTTCATCATTCAGTTTTTATATTGTAGTAAAGAAATGCTGTTAGATATACATAATCATTAAAATATTTCATTGCAAACAAAACTACAAAACCAATCTTTAAAATGCACACAGACTGAAATATGAAAATAATATTGAGAGGAGAACAGGTCCAGATGACAGAGTCACAGCAGGTTGAGTTAGAGGCTCTTTACTAACAGACACTCACATTTTCATCTTTGTTGTTTATGACCACCAGATCTGCTCCTTTGTTCTGACACTCAGTTCTGCTCCGCTGCCACGTCTTCATCTGATTGGATCTAAAGTAACAGCTGCATCCAAATCTCTTCCATCCATCAGGACAACTCATCCCTTAATGTCAAACACGTGTTTTAATGATAGATTTTATGTCATTCTGTGTCAAATTGACTTATCATTTTCTCTATTTAGTTTAAGGTGTTTCTTGATCACCACTTTCCCTATTCAGACTGTTTACTCTGTATTTTCACTCAGGATTTAATATCTCATTTGTGACGGTCTGAAATATCCACATAGCAAAAAATGTCAACAACATGAATCAGTTATAATAAAAAGATGAAGCACAGTCAAGTTGTATCATGTTAATTCACATCACAGTTGCACATTTTAGATTTTTCTCACCTTCAATTTTGTCCTTCAGCTTCTGTAACTCCTCCTGTAACTGACTGTTGTTGACTGTAATGTTTTGACAAACACAACAATAGATGAACAGTCAGATGATGTGAAATTATTTAAGCTCATATCTCATTTGTGACTGTCTGAATTATCCACATAGTAAAAAATGTCAACAACATGAAACAGTTATAATTAAAAGTTGAACCACAGTCAAGTTATATCATGAACATTGACATTACAGTTGCACATTTTAAATTTTTCTCACCTTGAATTTCATCCTTTAGTTTCTTGACCTCATCCTGTAACTTACTGTGATTTTTACTCAGGGTTTCATAACTGCTCTTCAGCTGATTGTTGTTGACTGTAATGTGAGAAACACAACAATAGATGAACAGGGAGATAATACAAACATTTTGCAGAGAATTTGATCCTGTATATTTGGTATTTCCTTTTTTGTTTTGAGACTTTTTTTTACCTGAAGCTGTTTCCTGGAGTTGGGTGTAGTTGTTGCTCAGTTTGTCATATTTGTTCTGCAGCTGGTCTTTTTCCAAAGTGACTGAAATATCAGGTGAGAACCAGAACAAAGTAAAAAACACAAACATCTCATTGTTCTTCAAACTAAAGACCAACTACCTATTTTCCTGTGCATAATGAAATATAATTCTCCATATTCCAAAGAAGAATTTAGTTTTTTGGTGTTCTTGTGCTTTTACATATTTTAAGCACAGACTTCCTGGTACTTTATATGATTATATTCCATCACTGTCGCCCCCTGCTGGTACTGCTCGTTCACACATGTTGTTGTCCTGCCTGGGACACAGACCAGCATTAGACCAACATGCTGTCAGCATCAAGGTACACACTTGAATGTTATAACTCAGACTGCTGAGGAATCATAATAGCTGCAGCCGTATATTAAAAGCCCCACTTCATTCAAAATGGTGTTTTACTTTTTGTTCTTATATTTTAGTATTTGTTCAGGTTGATTTTTCTATGTCTGTATTATCACAAGGCTGTGCTAATGCTCTGCTTAACCACAAAAAAATGTGGTTAAAGTCCGTGTAAAGTAAATTCAGCCATTTTCTTCTAAACACATTAAAAAGGTCATACATGTATTTCCTTAAAACATGTAAAAAGCCATTCAACCATTTAGAATTTAATTTTGGAGCTAGGCTCACAAATTGTGTTTTAACATTTCTGTGTTCAGGATTTAATGGGTGGGTCAGAAATGGCGACCATGATTTGCATAAACATGAACACATTCAGCGCATTAGCTTCGGTGATTTTTCCGCCCACTCTCGAGTCTCGGATAGCATCTCTTAGAATAGTTTGCAGCTAGCTAACCAGTCAGATTAACAGTCATGTCTCCTCCACATCGCTCGTGCATCTTTCCTGGATGCCACAGTGTGCAGGGTAATGGCGCCGTCAGCTTATTTAAGTTTCCTAAGGACGACAACCTAAGGAAGCGGTGGATTGATTTTGTCAAGAGGAGCTACTGTGTAGAGTTAAAAATTACCACCATCACCCCTCTCTGCAGTGTCTTAACCCCCGATAGTTACAGCAACTGTCACCAGGTAAAGTCTGGATATCTGGAGAGTCCGTTGACGCTGGTCAGTGGGGCCGAACCGACCCTCTCCGTCCCCGGCTGCATCCTCCCGTCCCGCCGACAGTGCATGCTCTCATCTCCGACCGTCCCGCCGACAGCAGGTCTCTCATCCGGCATTACGTGCCCACCAGAGAGTGTAAGTAGAGTTTAGATTCTCTGCCCGAGCCCGACCCTGACCCGACCGGGGCCGTGGGCGGCGGGTGGTGGGCCGCGGGCCGGGTCTGGCCGATATTTCCCGTCAATATCCTCGGGCTGGGTCGTGCCAGCCCTTGATCAAACATTTGTGTTTTTTTTTTTTTTAATAACTCTAAATCATGACTGTATTTCCAGCTACAAAAGAAGCATCTCTCTCCTCCCTCCATGTTGTTTGTGCCGCTGCCTGGTTTTACATGTGAGTGAGTGTCCTCGTGCTGAAAACGTGACTTCTCGTGCACGTGATGTCACTCCCCGAGACGCAAGAAGAAAGCAAAAATATATAGTTTTACTAAGGAAAATGACAAAAATAACAGTAACGCACAGTGATTTGAATAAGTAACTTTAATCTGATTAGTGGTTTGGAAATATTACCGCGTAAGATTAATAAGTGGTCAGATTAGAGTAACGCGTTACCAGCATCACTGCACGGGCTTGGCTCGGTTCGGCCCGGGTCGGGCTTGATTTTTTTTTGGGCCAGATCTAAGCTCTAAGTGTAAGTGTGTGCTTATGTATGTTATAAATATTGTACATTTGGGTAATTAAATGCATTTTGCTGAAAGTGCAAATCCTGAAAGTGATTTTACATCGTGCATCCTGTCATGCCCATGTAATGTTAGCAAATGTTATTGCATTTAATCTTGACATGATTTGGCCTCATTCCCTGAGCGGAGTCCATCTGACAGCACAGTGATAATCTACAGGTAATATTTTATGTGCACCAATATAGCTATGACAAGGAATTATATGTAGACTGGGGTTTTACGTTTGTGTGTAATGTAAAACATGGACTGTGAGGAACGAGGCTGAGCACTATCAGTGTCTGACTCAGAGTCAGTTTCTGGCTCTGATGACTCAAACAGGTCGGGCTGGGTCCGTCCAATGATGCTGTTAGCTTCCATTGTTACTGTAGGTTACGTCCTTGTACAGTACATGTAGGAGGCTCCCTCCCTGCAATGGCGTGGCTCCAGCGCCTCTAACTGACACGCCCCCAGCGTTTCACAGCAGAGAGAAGTGCTTGTTTTTCCATGATTTTGAGACCTAATTTTATATACTTGGCAATTGTTTTAATCTTTCAAATTTGGCTCAGTGGTCAATGACACGTGTTTCTGTGGTGTGACAAACTCATAACAAAAATGTATTTCTACTTTACACGGACTTTAATATTAGTTTGAAAACCATGAGACATACCAGCAACATTAATGAAAAGATGTAATGTAAAAAAAATAACCAGTAACTTAAGCTTAAAGACTACGGTCGAAAGTACAATATTTACCTCGGTGATGCAGTAGAAGTACTCCAAGTAGAAACTACATTCAGGGCCGATAAAAATGAGTTTGGACCAGTTGATTCTTAACAGACTCACCAGACTGGGCCAGTGGCAAGAAACATTATTGTTGGTCCCTGGTTAAGATTTCTATACATCCTCAGAGAAATGCTCTCCTAACAGTGTATGGATTGTGTAGGGTTACGTCTTTGTCTTCATAAATAATGTTAACTTCCTCTTTTACACAGTGAGAGAAGAAACAACCTGTGCTGACTAGCTTTAGTGTTCGTCCTAAAATGTCTCTTGGACAAAACTCTGATCACAGGAAGAAAATGATACGATGACAGTAAAGATGAACATGCACCTATTGTGTTATCTAACTGAAAGAAGCCTAAAACATGACATTACTAAATCGTTTAGATGTGACAGTTTGGATTAAAAACTGAATCACTCACAGCGTATGTAGATTCCAGCCAACATGAGCAGATACATCACTCCCAGAGTCACTGCAGGAGCTCTGAAACACCTTCTTTTGACAGCTGCACCGTTCTGTTCAGTGTTTGGTCCTACAGAGGAAAAATACATAGACAACATTTTTATTATGTTGGTATGAAGGTTGAAGTGACACTTTAAACTGTGGAGTGCTTGTTGCTCATTGTCATTCCCTCTATAAGAACAATGAGTGACGTTACACCAGATTAGAGCGCCAAGACAGCTGATAATGACCCGTAGTCAGCGGTGACTGATGGTGAACTGATGAATGAATTCATCATTTTAACTCAGTATGTAATTTCAATATAGCCACATAAACATTTGACCTTACTTCCCTTTTTCAATAGTCATCATTTAAGACTTACTGGCTTGTTGTGACCCGAGATCAGCGTGATGCTCTTCATCCTCTAAGATCTCCACCTCCATCTCCTCTCCCTCTCCTCTGTTCTCTCTTCTGATGAATCTCACATTGAAGCTGGAATCTGGTGCAGCAAGAATTTCTGCAGACATCTTTACAAACTGGAAACTTAACTGAAGCTATTCTTGAACAGGTTTGACTGTGTAGTTAAGCGTTCTGTCTTTGAGTTGGACAGCCTCTAACACAGGAAGTGACATCAGGACAGACCACAGCTAAACACATGAAAAGACACACGACACTTAAAATTGTTTCAAAATTAGACTTTTAATGGTTTGCTCTTTGAAATCAAGACATCATCAAATAAACAATATTAATACATTTGAAGCTACAAGCTAAAGCTGTTTGTTGTCTTTAAGTCTTGACAGTGACTTTGAGGAAATACAAGGTTTTCACTGTAAAGCAGAAGTGTGTGTTCACATACACACATTTGTCCTGAGCTGCATTCACTGTTGCCCACACAGTTTACTCACACATACGTATATGACACAGGAAATGTGATGCTGCTGGACTGTTGTTTTTTAAAATTAGCTCTGCTACATGCACAAACTGTGACCCACAGAGAGACAAGAGATGCAAACAGTGTGTAGGAGTGCAGAACAAAGATCCAAAATGAAGAACCGGTGTTAAATTACATCCAGGTTTGATCCAGATATGAGACAGTTGACATGAAATTTAAATGGGCCTTGGTTAAAATGATAAAATGTCCTTATCATAGAATTATCATGGGAATTGGACAGAAACACATTACACAGGCTAAAGAGGCAAAACATAAACCATCAAGCATGTTTCTCTCTCCTGTAGAAGCTTCACACTGAACATTAGCAGCTGCTGTATCAAAGAGGACTCAGACACAACTTGGCATTATTTTCACATATTGAATGCAGACAGATGGAACTGAATACAAACTTATGAATCAACTAAAGCAAAGTATAGACAAGCTTTTACTGTGATGATCCTGCAGGGCTGCAGAGTCAGTAATACACATGTAGTTGTGTTGGATCACTTCCAATCAGATAATACAGCATGTAAGGCAGAGGAACAATATGTGTGTGATCAGGTTATTGAGCATGTCACACACAATACAGGTAAATGTGTCTGAGTTTACAGAGCTGATCTCAACACTCCACACTGCTGTCATCATAGAATGCAAGAAACTCGTTTCTCACAGATATAGTACTTCTCAGCATAATATCCACTATGTCTCCACTGTCCTTGTTGATTACAGAATGCTGCATAATAAGACGATGTAGCAGCTGGTAGTCCTGAACCCCGGAAGCTGTAGCACAAAGAAAATCTCTTTTAAACAGAGCAGAAACTTCTGATTATCTTCAATTTGATATAATTTGTTGAATTTCACCTTAAATATGATTTCTTTTATAATGATTGATAATGTTTCAATAACTCATTTAATATATGTAGTAATCTTGTCTCTCTGTTTTCAGTGATTCATGTGATTAACATTTTGAGGGCTGAATCAGAAAAAGAAAGAGATCATGGATCCACTGATTTCAAACACAAAGATGGTTTCCCAATCATTGTGTCTCGTTAAAGTTGATAATATTAATAATATTCACATTTAATTTATGTGACAGCCAGTTACTTTGAGGGAAATGTGATACAAATGAAAACTTTAAAATTTCTCACGTTTCTGTCAGTGGTGATCCGTCCACCCACTTCCATTCATAACGGTTTCCTCCTGTTGACTCTGTCTCTAGACCAATCCAGGACTCTCCATTCATGTTGTTCAGCTCACTGACAAAATTCTGATATTTAACAAGAGACAACAATCATTTCTCTGTTCATCATTCAGTTTTTATATTGTAGTAAAGAAATGCTGTTAGATATAGATAATTATTAAAATATTTCATTGCAAACAAATCTACAAAACCAATCTTTAAAATACACACAGACTGAAATATGAAAATAATATTGACAGGAGAACAGGTCCAGATGACAGAGTCACAGCAGGTTGAGTTAGAGGCTCTTTACTAACACACACTCACATTTTCATCTTTGTTGTTTGTGACCACCAGATCTGCTCCTTTGTTCCAACAGTCAGTTCTGCTCTGATACCAGGTCTCCATCTGATTGGATCTAAAGTAACAGCTGCATCCAAATCTCGTCCATCCATCAGGACACCTCTTCCCTTAATGTCAAACACGTGTTTTAAAGATAGATTTTATGTCATTCTGTGTCAAATTGACTTCTCATTTTCTCTAGTTAGTTTAAGATCTTTTTTGATCACCACTTTCCCTATTCAGACTGTTTACTCTGTATTTTTACTCAGGATTTAATATCTCATTTGTGACGGTCTGAAATATCCACATAGCAAAAAATGTCACCAACATGAATCAGTTATGATAAAAAGATGAAGCACAGTCAAGTTGTATCATGTAAATTCACATTACAGTTGCACATTTTAGATTTTTCTCACCTTCAATTTTGTCATTCAGCTTCTGTAACTCATTCTGTAACTGACTGTTGTTGACTGTAGTGTTTTGACAAACACAACAATAGATGAACAGTCAGATGATGTGAAATTATTTAAGATCATCTCTGTACATTTAAATTTTTCTCACCTTGAATTTCATCCTTTAGCTTCTTGACCTCATCCTGTAACTTACTGTGATTTTTACTCAGGGTTTCATAACTGCTCTTCAGCTGATTGTTGTTGACTGTAATGTGAGAAACACAACAATAGATGAACAGTGAGATAATACAAACATTTTGCAGAGAATTTGATCCTGTATATTTGGTATTTCCTTTTTTGTTTTGAGACTTTTTTTCACCTGAAACTGTTTCCTGGAGTTGGGTGTAGTTGTTGCTCAGTTTGTCATATTTGTTCTGCAGCTGGTCTTTTTCCAAAGTGACTGAATTATCAGGTGAGAACCAGAACAAAGTAAAAAACACAAACATCTCATTGTTCTTTGAACTAAAGACCAACTACCTATTTTCCTGTGCTTAATGAAATATAACTTTACACATTCCAAAAGAGAATTTAGTTTTTTGGTGTTCTTGTGCTTTCACATATTCTATGCACAGACTTCCTAGAACTTTACATGATTATATTCCATCACTGTCGCCCTCTGCTGGTACTGCTCGTTCACACATGTTGTTGTCCTGGCTGGGACACAGACCAGCATTAGACCAACATGTTATCAGCATCAAGGTACACGCTTGAATGTTATAACTCAGACTGCTGAGGAATCATAATAGCTGCAGCCGTATATTTAAAGCCCCCCTTCATTCAAAATGGTGTTTTACTTTTTGTTCTTACATTTTAATATTTGTTCAGGTTGATTTTTCTATGTCTGTATTATCACAAGGCTGTGCTAATGCTCTGCTTAACCACAAAAAAATGTGGTTAAAGTCTGTGTAAAGTTAATTCAGCCATTTTCTTCTAAACACATTAAAAAGGTCATAAATGTATTTCCTTAAAACATGTAAAAAGCCATTCGACCATTTAGAATTTAATTTTGGAGCTAGGCTCACAAACTGTGTTTCAACATTTCTGTGTTCAGGATTTAATGGGTGGGTCAGAAATGGCGACCATGATTTGCATAAAAATGAGCACATTCAGCGCATTAGCTTCTGTGATTTTTCCGCCCACTCTCGAGTCTCGGATAGCATCTCTTAGAATAGTTTGCAGCTAGCTAACCAGTCAGATTAACAGTCATGTCTCCTCCACATCGCTCGTGCATCTTTCCTGGATGCCACAGTGTGCAGGGTAATGGCGCCGTCAGCTTATTTAAGTTTCCTAAGGACGACAACCTAAGGAAGCGGTGGATTGATTTTGTCAAGAGGAGCTACTGTGTAGAGTTAAAAATTACCACCATCACCCCTCTCTGCAGTGTCTTAACCCCCGATAGTTACAGCAACTGTCACCAGGTAAAGTCTGGATATCTGGAGAGTCCGTTGACGCTGGTCAGTGGGGCCGAACCGACCCTCTCCGTCCCCGGCTGCATCCTCCCGTCCCACCGACAGTGCATGCTCTCATCTCCGACCGTCCCGCCGACAGCAGGTCTCTCATCCGGCATTACGTGCCCACCAGAGAGTGTAAGTAGAGTTTAGATTCTCTGCCCGGGCCCGACCCTGACCCGACCGGGGCCGTGGGCGGCGGGTGGTGGGCCGCGGGCCGGGTCGGGCCGATATTTCCCGTCAATATCCTCGGGCTGGGTCGTGCCGGCCCTTGATCAAACATTTGTGTTTTTTTTTTTTTAATAACTCTAAATCATGACTGTATTTCCAGCTACAAAAGACGCATCTCTCTCCTCCCTCCATGTTGTTTGTGTCGCTGCGTGGCTTTACGTGTGAGTGAGTGTCCTCGTGCTGAAAACGTGACTTCTCGTGCACGTGATGTCACTCCCCGAGACGCAAGAAGAAAGCAAAAATATATAGTTTTACTAAGGAAAATGACAAAAATAACAGTAATGCACAGTGATTAGAATAAGTAACTTTAATCTGATTAGTGGTTTGGAAATATTACCGCGTAAGATTAATAAGTGGTCAGATTAGAGTAACGCGTTACCAGCATCACTGCACGGGCTTGGCTCGGTTCGGCCCGGGTCGGGCTTGATTTCTTTTTGGGCCAGATCTAAGCTCTAAGTGTAAGTGTGTGCTTATGTATGTTATAAATATTGTACATTTGGGTAATTAAATGCATTTTGCTGAAAGTGAAAATCCTGAAAGTGATTTTACATCGTGCATCCTGTCATGCCCATGTAATGTTAGCAAATGTTATTGCATTTAATCTTGACATGATTTGGCCTCATTCCCTGAGCGGAGTCCATCTGACAGCACAGTGATAATCTACAGGTAATATTTTATGTGCACCAATATAGCTATGACAAGGAATTATATGTAGACTGGGGTTTTACGTTTGTGTGTAATGTAAAACATGGACTGTGAGGAACGAGGCTGAGCACTATCAGTGTCTGACTCAGAGTCAGTTTCTGGCTCTGATGACTCAAACAGGTCGGGCTGGGTCCGTCCGATGATGCTGTTAGCTTCCATTGTTACTGTAGGTTACGTCCTTGTACAGTACATGTAGGAGGCTCCCTCCCTGCAATGGCGTGGCTCCAGCGCCTCTAACTGACACGCCCCCAGCGTTTCACAGCAGAGAGAAGTGCTTGTTTTTCCATGATTTTGAGACCTAATTTTATATACTTGGCAATTGTTTTAATCTTTCAAATTTGGCTCAGTGGTCAATGACACGTGTTTCTGTGGTGTGACAAACTCATAACAAAAATGTATTTCTACTTTACACGGACTTTAATATTAGTTTGAAAACCATGAGACATACCAGCAACATTAATGAAAAGATGTAATGTAAAAAAAATAACCAGTAACTTAAGCTTAAAGACTACGGTCGAAAGTACAATATTTACCTCGGTGATGCAGTAGAAGTACTCCAAGTAGAAACTACATTCAGGGCCGATAAAAATGAGTTTGGACCAGTTGATTCTTAACAGACTCACCAGACTGGGCCAGTGGCAAGAAACATTATTGTTGGTCCCTGGTTAAGATTTCTATACATCCTCAGAGAAATGCTCTCCTAACAGTGTATGGATTGTGTAGGGTTACGTCTTTGTCTTCATAAATAATGTTAACTTCCTCTTTTACACAGTGAGAGAAGAAACAACCTGTGCTGACTAGCTTTAGTGTTCGTCCTAATATGTCTCTTGGAAAAAACTCTGATCGCAGGAAGAAAATGATACGATGACAGTAAAGATGAACATGCACCTATTGTGTTATCTAACTGAAAGAAGCCTAAAACATGACATTACTAAATCGTTTAGATGTGAACGTTTGGATTAAAAACTGAGTCACTCACAGCGTATGTAGATTCCAGCCAACATGAGCAGATACATCACTCCCAGAGTCACTGCAGGAGCTCTGAAACACCTTCTTTTGACAGCTGCACCGTTCTGTTCAATGTTTGGTCCTACAGAGGAAAAATACATAGACAACATTTTTATTATGTTGGTATGAAGTTTGAAGTGACCACTTTAAACTGTTGAATGTTTGTTGCTCGTTGTCATTCCCTCTATAAGAATAATGAGTGACGTTACACCAGATTAGAGCACCAAGACAGCTGATAATGACCCGTAGTCAGCGGTGACTGATGGTGAACTGATTAATGAATTGATCTTTTTTACACAGTATTTAATTTAAATATAGCCACATAAACATTTGACCTTACTTCCCTTTGTCCAATAGTCATCATTTAAGACTTACTGGCTTGTTGTGACCCGAGATCAGCGTGATGCTCTTCATCCTCTAAGATCTCCACCTCCATCTCCTCTCCCTCTCCTCTGTTCTCTCTTCTGATGAATCTCACACTGAAGCTGGAATCTGGTGCAGCAAGAATTTCTGCAGACATCTTTACAAACTAGAAACTTAACTGAAGCTATTCTTGAACAGGTTTGACTGTGTAGTTTAGCGTTCTGTCTTTGAGTTGGACAGCCTCTAACACAGGAAGTGACACCAGGACAGACCACAGCTAAACACATGAAAAGACACACTTCACTTAAAATTGTTTCAAAATTAGACTTTTAATGGTTTGCTCATTGGAATCAAGACATCATCAAATAAACAATATTAATACATTTGAAGCTACAAACTAAAGCTGTTTATTGTCTTTATGTCTTGACAGTGACTTTGAGGAAATACAAGGTTTTCACTGTAAAGCAGAAGTGTGTGTTCACATACACACATTTGTCCTGAGCTGCATTCACTGTTGCCCACACAGTTTACCCACACATACATATATGACACAGGAAATGTGATGCTACTGGACTGTTGTTTTTTAAAATTAGCTCTGCTACATGCACAACTTGTGACCCACAGAGAGACAAGAGATGCAAACAGTGTGTAGGAGTGCAGAACAAAGATCCAAAATGAAGAACCGGTGTTAAATTACATCCAGGTTTGATCCAGATATGAGACAGTTGACATGAAGTTTAAATGGGGCCTTGGTTAAAATGATAAAATGTCCTTATCATAGAATTATCATTGGAATTGGACAGAAACACATTACACAGGCTAAAGAGGCAAAACATAAACCTTCAGCCATGTTTCTCTCTCCTGTAGAAGCTTCACACTGAACATTAGCAGCTGCTGTATCAAAGAGGACTCAGACACAACTTGGCATTATTTTCACATATTGAACGCAGACAGATGGAACTGAATACAAACTTATGAATCAACTAAAGCAAAGTAAAGACAAGCTTTTACTGTGATAGTCCTGCAGGGCTGCAGAGTCAGTAATACATATGTAGCTGTGTTGGATCACTTCCAATCAGATTATACAGCATGTAA
The DNA here is from genome assembly GCF_900880675.1 of Sparus aurata. Lineage (NCBI taxonomy): Eukaryota > Metazoa > Chordata > Actinopteri > Spariformes > Sparidae > Sparus > Sparus aurata. The sequence continues at coordinate 2,011,204 of NC_044189.1, read as the reverse complement.
GGCAGAGGAACAATATGTGTGTGATCAAGTTATTGAGCATGTCACACACAATACATGTAAATGTGTCTGAGTTTACAGAGCTGATCTCAACACTCCACACTGCTGTCATCATAGAATGCAAGAAACTCGTTTCTCACAGATATAGTACTTCTCAGCATAATATCCACTATGTCTCCACTGTCCTTGTTGATTACAGAATGCTGCATAATAAGACGATGTAGCAGCTGGTAGTCCTGAACCCCGGAAGCTGTAGCACAAAGAAAATCTCTTTTAAACAGAGCAGAAACTTCTGATTATCTTCAATTTGATATAATTTGTTGAATTTCACCTTAAATATGATTTCTTTTATAATGATTGATAATGTTTCAATAACTCATTTAATATATGTAGTAATCTTGTCTCTCTGTTTTCACTGATTCATGTGATTAACATTTTGAGGGCTGAATCAGAAAAAGAAAGAGATCATGGATCCACTGATTTCAAACACAAAGATGGTTTCCCAATCATTGTGTCTCGTTAAAGTTGATAATATTAATGATATTCACATTTAATTTATGTGACAGCCAGTTACTTTGAGGGAAATGTGATACAAATGAAAACTTTAAAATGTCTCACGTTTCTGTCAGTGGTGATCCGTCCACCCACTTCCATTCATAACGGTTTCTTCCTGTTGACTCTGTCTGTAGACCAATCCAGGACTCTCCATTCATGTTGTTCAGCTCACTGACAAAATTCTGATATTTAACAAGAGACAACAATCATTTCTCTGTTCATCATTCAGTTTTTATATTGTAGTAAAGAAATGCTGTTAGATATAGATAATTATTAAAATATTTCATTGCAAACAAATCTACAAAACCAATCTTTAAAATGCACACAGACTGAAATATGAAAAAAATATTGACAGGAGAACAGGTCCAGATGACAGAGTCACAGCAGGTTGAGTTAGAGGCTCTTTACTAACACACACTCACATTTTCATCTTTGTTGTTTATGACCACCAGATCTGCTCCTTTGTTCCAACAGTCAGTTCTGCTCTGATACCAGGTCTCCATCTGATTGGATCTAAAGTAACAGCTGCATCCAAATCTCGTCCATCCATCAGGACACCTCTTCCCTTAATGTCAAACACGTGTTTTAAAGATAGATTTTATGTCATTCTGTGTCAAATTGACTTCTCATTTTCTCTATTTAGTTTAAGATCTTTTTTGATCACCACTTTCCCTATTCAGACTGTTTACTCTGTATTTTTACTCAGGATTTAATATCTCATTTGTGACGGTCTGAAATATCCACATAGCAAAAAATGTCACCAACATGAATCAGTTATGATAAAAAGATGAAGCACAGTCAAGTTGTATCATGTAAATTCACATTACAGTTGCACATTTTAGATTTTTCTCACCTTCAATTTTGTCATTCAGCTTCTGTAACTCATTCTGTAACTGACTGTTGTTGACTGTAATGTTTTGACAAACACAACAATAGATGAACAGTCAGATGATGTGAAATTATTTAAGATCATCTCTGTACATTTAAATTTTTCTCACCTTGAATTTCATCCTTTAGCTTCTTGACCTCATCCTGTAACTGACTGTGATTTTTACTCAGGGTTTCATAACTGCTCTTCAGCTGATTGTTGTTGACTGTAATGTGAGAAACACAACAATAGATGAACAGGGAGATAATACAAACATTTTGCAGAGAATTTGATCCTGTATATTTGGTATTTCCTTTTTTGTTTTGAGACTTTTTTTCACCTGAAACTGTTTCCTGGAGTTGGGTGTAGTTGTTGCTCAGTTTGTCATATTTGTTCTGCAGCTGGTCTTTTTCCAAAGTGACTGAATTATCAGGTGAGAACCAGAACAAAGTAAAAAACACAAACATCTCATTGTTCTTTGAACTAAAGACCAACTACCTATTTTCCTGTGCTTAATGAAATATAACTTTACACATTCCAAAAGAGAATTTAGTTTTTTGGTGTTCTTGTGCTTTTACATATTTTAAGCACAGACTTCCTGGTACTTTATATGAGTAAATTCCATCACTGTCGCCCCCTGCTGGTACTGCTCGTTCACACATGTTGTTGTCCTGCCTGGGACACAGACCAGCATTAGACCAACATGCTGTCAGCATCAAGGTACACACTTGAATGTTATAACTCAGACTGCTGAGGAATCATAATAGCTGCAGCCGTATATTTAAAGCCCCACTTCATTCAAAATGGTGTTTTTCTTTTGTTCTTACAGTTGAATATTTGTTCAGGTTGAATTTTCTAAGTCTGTATTATCACACGGCTGTGCTAATGCTCTGCTTAGGTTTAGGCACAAAAAAATGTGGTTAAGGTGAAGAAAATGTTGTTTGATTTTGAATACCTGTTGTTGTCACCACACTCACTGATGGAGATGGTCGAATAAAAATAACTCGTTTTTGATCACCACAAAAACCACGGTGTATATGTAAATGCACTGCATTGCATTAGTACTACTAAGGTATGATACATTCAGGTCAGTGTGACCATCTGTTGTTGCTGGTTGAGCTTGAGTTTGCCATGTTATGCTTTCAGCATATTTTTTGAGCATGCGGTACATTTGAGGTTATTCTGGAGAATATTCTGGACAGTATTTGTCTTTTTTTTGGATTGTTGAAATACTAATGACATAAATTTGCATAAAGCAAGCATAGTTGTTCACTCCCATGTTGAGAGGAGTGAAAATATCCCTTTAAGAGCCCTAATTTATATATAATGGTTTTATATGTATTTATATATGTGAATATATATATATATACATATATATGTGTGTGTGTGTATGTGTGTATATGTTTGTGTATATATATGTATATGTATGTATATGTATCTTTTATATATTACAATATGTGGATAGGAGGATGATTGCAGTCAGCATCAGAAAGCACAGCACTCCAAGACAGAATACAGCAGAACTGAACCGCCTTCTTTGGACGGCTGGAGGTTGTTTCTCATTCTGCGGTCCTAAAGTGACAAAACACACAGAGAGCATCATTCCCCTCTGCTACAAAGACGTTTTACTGTGTAGATTCATTGTTTTTATCTGTAGTGACATCTGTGCACAACTGTGAGCAAGTTGTTTTAAAAGTCTTAACATTAGAAATATATTAAAAAATATAATTAAATCACTTTTGTATAAACCAAAATATGAGCTCATCTTATATGTTGAGTCATGATGAATCATTGAATTGCACAGCTGAGCTTCAGCAGAAAGTGTGTTACAGCTGTGCATCACCTCTTCAGCCTCTCTCACCCTCGACTCTGTACTGATAATGATACTTAACAGATCTTATCATGCAGCACTTCTCTTCTTCCTGTCGTGTCCTTTCCCTTACTACTCTGTTGTAAAGCTGTCTCAGCTGGAGATGATACTTCCTCAAATCTGAGAAAAGATGTCTGATTGTTAAATGTACGTAAAACCAATAGACATGATGCCAAAAAGCCCTGAATATTAGATACATGTTGTGTCTGAAAAGAAACAAACTTTCTGAAAAGTTGAGCTAAAGTGGAATTAAATAACTTGAACAGAACACATGAACAAAGGCCTCTACTCAGAGAGCTGTGGTGCATGTTAATCACAAGGTACAACATAATCCTAATAAAGAACTACGAGATGGAAATATCCATAAAGCACAAGGTCTCATACAGAATATGTAGGTGAAAGCAAAACTCTCGCCAAAAAGCAACCGAGGCTTTATTTGGGGATTGAATATGAGTCAAACCTTCGTGTAAAAGCATAATTACGACGAAAGAGGCACTTCTACGATTTACCGTAGTTTCGGTTTTGGGCACGTTAATTTTGAACGGGAGAGCTAGGGGCAGGATACACAGCTAACATGAGTAGTTCAAAAACCTTCTTTTTTTTAAACTCTGTGTACACAAACAATGTTCTCAATGCTCGTGTTCATAGAGTAGAGACCCTGGTGATGCTACGAGCAAAGTTTCATGTTGTGTCGAGCCTTCTTAGTGTTCTAAAAATAGCGATTTTGATGCTAGCATGTCTTGCCCCATGCACTCCAGTTCAGTTCGAAACTACGGTAAATCTTAAAAGTGCCTCTTTCGTCGTAATTATGCTTTCACACGAAGGTTTGACTCATATTCAATCCCAAATAAAAGCCTTGGTTGCTTTTTGGCGAGAGTTTCGCTTTAATAGAAAGAAACATATGCTGATGGGTTTGGAAAGGGTTATGATCTAAACTGAGAGTTCACACGATTTAAAGGGCAAGACAAGCACTATTATTATTTGAAAGATTTTTTCTGGCATGGACACCTTTATTAAGCAGTAGACAGATTGGAAATACGGGTTAGAGAGGAGGATGTGACATGCAGCAAAGGACCTCTGCCCGGAATCAAACCAGGGTCGGCTGCATATATGGAATGCGCTCTAACCACTCGACCACCTGCGCGCCAAGTATTATCATGATGATTTGTCATAGTTTCTTACTTACCTCCGTCATGTGACTGAAAACGATGTATTCCAACATCGTCTGCACTCTCGTAGATATTCACCTCATTTTCATGCCACTCCTCCTTTCTGGTGTATCTGACCTTCTTGGATAAATCCGGTTTGGCATAAATATCTGTTGACATCTTTAGAGGACTGAAACTGTTAAAGAGAAGCTGCACTTCACTTGCTTTTACTGCACTGTGCTGATCTGTTAATATGCTGCTGTACGTGTATAATATGCAGCACTAACTATGGTAGATAAACACGATAACGTAGATCACTGTACTGATGCTGCTGGAAGTGTTTCTTGGTCCAACGTCCGTCTGATGTCAGTAGAAAACATTGAGGAAGTGAAAACATGCAGAGAATCACACATACCCTCCCTTTCATTCACTTGACTCTTTATGAAAACATTGTGGACTTTATAACAGCTGGACAACAGAACTGTCTCATCTTTAGATTTATGATAACATTTAGATAAACTATGAATACACACAGAATAATTATATTGTTTCTTTGTTTAAACAATAGAGTTTGGAGGTACAAGGTTTCAGGGTTTTTGATAGATCTGCTTACACTGATTCACACACTGGTTGACTGCTTCACACCTACACACACACCCACACACACACACACACACACACACACTCTCTCTCTCTTTCTCTCTCTCTCTCTCTCTCTCTCTCTCTGTTGGTTTCTCAGTTGTGTTTATTTTTAAGTGTTGGCTTATAGAGAAACTAAAACAGTTTTCCTACAAGTTTAATAATGTGAAGATTTTACAATCAATCAATTAATGTAGACATTGGAACGCAGTATTAAATCATCTGTCAATCCACCATTTAACAATAAAAACTTGCACTGATGTCTGGCAGATTGCCTTGAAGATGATTGTGGTGAAACCCTCCAGTGCTGCCACCATCAGGCCAAATCTGCCGATGACTCAAATACCAACAAGCACAAAAATGTAAAAGTATCTTTGATGCAACTCTGTTTTATTCTGGAATCTTTTTGATCTTTCTTCCAGTGGTAAATTATGTTATTTTGTAAAGCAATGAACACTTTTTGCCTTTTTGTCCTGTTATGTTTTGCACTTATAACTAAGGACCATGACTAGTGTAGCGTAGAAAAAAGGTGCTGCTCACAGCATCTATTTTCGAAGCACTTCCCCTTTTCTTTGCAGCCACTGCAAGCTCACACACAACCATCACTCTTGTTCAGACGGCCAATCATATGTTAGATCAGGTGGGACTCTTCACCTTTGTATCCAGAAGATAGAGGATAAGCTTGTTCACATATGTCAATCTATCCTAAGCTGTATCTGGCAGAGTCTGTCAGAACAGAGACGGAAAAGTCCATTTGTTGACTGAATGTTTCTGGTAAGTGACGTGCTTTTAGACCTACGAGCTGTAAGCTTGTTATCAGCTCTGTCATCAGCCCTCTGTTACCTTAACTAGGACAGATGTCAGTCAGAACCAACATGCAGCTGTTTTTTTCTCATTGCACAAAACTTCCAACCCGAGTTCTTTTCTGCCCCAAAAAATGCCATATGGAAAGAATTGAAGCACAGTTACATTTTTCATGTTTGCCTTTATTATGGGGTTTATGAGAGAGCACAGCAAGAACTATGCGGAAGGAGAGGAAGAAATGTATGTATACATGTCACAAAGGTCAAGGTTTAAACCCATTACAGTATATCATAGTTACATATGGGCCAAATGTTGCCAGGTTACCAGGAAACTCAAGATATCGCTCGCTCACAGATCCATTGTTTGGTTCCAGGGTCTTTATATTCCCACATTCCTTGCTCATCCATATATACTGTGTGCCCGTGTGGAAGTTTAGTAACGTCCACACCTTCACGAAAGCCCCTGTAAAACAAGCACAAGCATGTTATTGTTATGGATGTAAACCACACAACACATGATTATTGGTGCAACTGTCAGGATGGAAACTCTTAATAATATAAATTCTGTAGTGACACTCCTCATGAGCTTCATATTTAGTCTCTTTGTCTCTCAGCTTCTACTGTTTGCACACCACCGAAGAAGAGTTTCAGAAAGTGACATTAGATTTTTGTTTTCTTCTTAAAGCAGTTTATTTTGTTTTTACATGATTGTTCTGCTTTCAGTGTCGAGGGCCACACAGGAGGGATAGACATGAACATGTTGGTGCCCTCATGTGGTAGAGCAGGAGACTACAAGTTCATCAATCTGAGCTGTTGATAATCTAGATCAGTGGCTTCAGTCACTTTGGCTTTTTAATTTCTCATATATGCGCCAGAATCCGAACAAAGGTGTACAGCTTTAAGACAAAGTAATCTTCATTTTGCACACCACCAACATCATGTTGCTTCGATGACAAGTTAAAAACATGGGTTTAATTATTCAAAGATCATCTGAACGCTGTCTGAGTCGTGCTAATTCAAATGACAAAAATAAAATGCCTCAAAATATTCACATTATTTGAAAACATGATTTGATTGCTCTGTATGACATTATTTTTCTCTTTTTTAATTTTACATTTTGATTTTAAGTATTAAACATCAACAATGAATCTGATATATCATGATTTCAAAATATATATTTTTCGAATCCTCACACATATTTTGGTGTTGTTCCGTCCACCCATTGCCATTCTGTTTTCCATGACTTCATCACTGACTGCAGACCGATCCAGGAAGCTTGATGTTCAGTCAGATTTTTGACAAAGTCCTGGTGATTTTGCAAAAGAGACAGTAATTATTTCCATATGTCATATTGTGTTCATCTCTGAAGGAAAGAAATCCTCCATGATGAAGAATGAATGAAAACAAAGTAACACAAGAAAAATACTTTTCTTAGCCAGGAACAACAAATTTTAATTGACAATTTTGTGATTTAGCCAAATAGACTTTAGTCCTCAGAGCTCAGTGCGTTGCAGCTAATTAAGTAATATATAGAAACAAGTTTGTTAATATTAAGAAAACATTTTCACCAGTTTGACAACACATGCACAGCATTTAGAACAAACGCAACCAAATACAGAAACACACTGCAAGAAGCACAGAGGACGATGAAAACTGTTTCCAGGGGACGCTAAAAAGTGACGAACATGTCTGAACGCAGTGGGGAGAAGCTGGTTGTTGGTCACATTTGGTGCCTCATGAAGTTATTGAAGTCTGTAAAATCTGAGTTTTTTTGATGTGACAACAAGAATCAGAATGTAAATATGTAAAATATTTTGATAACCAGTCATATCAGACAGTTGTAGTGCATCCTCTAGGCCAGGGGCCAGCAACCGTAACTATCAAAAGAGCCATTCTTGTCCTCCTCACTCACCAAAAAATATGTCCGCAGCCACAAAACACAGCACAAAAAGGTCTAAATTGTCCCATCAAGATTATTAATAGCATACTCTGTATTGGACTATTTATTTTCATTACTTCCTTGGCATGTCATATCACTAACAAAAGACAAATCTGAACAGAAAGCCCAAACAAGGTAACAGACACTCACATGTTCTTCTTTGGTTGTTATTGTCACCAGATCTGCTCCGCTGCTCTGACAGTCGGTTCTGCTCTCAGTCCAGTTCTTCTTCTCTGTAAATTTGTTATAACAACTGCATCGAAATCTCGTCCATCCTACAAGAAACAACTTAATGTCATTACAGTGTTTTAGCAACAGATTTGAAATTGTTATGATGGATTAACATCTTGTAATGTGACGCTGTTTCCCTGACCGTGGCAGAAACTGTCGTTCAGGTTGTCGTGACTCGTCTGCTTCTCCTTCTGACTGAGTTTGGAGTTCTTAGAAATTTCTGAAATATCTGGTGAAAAAAAGACACAGCACACTGATGTCCAATCAAACTGATTGATTGAAGTTTTAAGTGACTCAAGATGTGACATTAAAATAAAGACAAAGTCCTCACAGAGTTTGGACAGGACGATGACTCCAGCTAATAGCAGGAGACAGAGTACACTGAGGACCGATGCAGCAGTTCTACAGTTGCCTCTTTTGACCGCTGGGCGATGCTCTTGTGTGTGCGCTCCTACAGAGATAAAATTCACAAAGAATACATTTTGATATAAAAAGTTTGAAGTAAACGTTTCCTCCTTCAGGTCAGCTGAAGCGCACTGACGGTAACAGAGATATTTGATTTGAGATGTAAGATGGCGAAGCAGGGGCGAGAAAAGCTGCGCACAGAAAGTTACTTATGGTGACACAGATCCAAAACCTGATTAGGATTCAAATGTAAAGATAAGAATACAACTACAGCACGTAGGGGAACTATTAACTATTTCATTTAGAGGTTTATAAGGCCAGTTCAGCTTAGAGAGCCCTGCGTCACATATTTATTGCATAACATAAGATCTTTAATTAAACATGGTGGCACAAGAAAGCAGAGATCTCTTCCAGGTGTGGAAAAAAGAATAATTATTATAATAAGAATATTTGAGTAAAAGTAAGAAATTGAAAAGGTTAATGGGGAAAATTATAAAGAAATAAAATAATAATTTGCTTTAGCTAAGACTTTAATTTAATAGACATATCCATTTCAACCATCATGATTAGCATCGAGTCGACAGATTTTAACAGCTGCTCACCTCTGCCCTGTTTCGAACGATCAACATGCCGATGGTCGGTGAAAGTGTCCGCACTCTCGTAAATGTCCACCACTCTCTCCAGGCTCTCCCCTCTGTCCTCTCTGGCTCCTTTGTTGTATCTCACATTCACAGTCAAATCTGGGTCTTCGTAAATGTTGGAATACATTTTATGACGCCAAACTACATAAACATTTCTGCAGATTTTCAACAGTCTAGATTTAAATTTACTGATTACACCCCCCGCTGCTGGCACTGCCCTGCCCCTAACAGGTTCTCTGCTCCACTGTAGATAGTTTGGTTTGTATTTTTTAAATCCAAATTATAATTTCTACTCCGTTCTGGTGCTACTGTCGGTGTTTTCTGCCAAACTTTTTCTGTCTCTGTGTTTCTGTTGGCCAGGTTTCATCACACAGGAAATAGTGACAGGAAAACAGTCAACCACATTATCACGCCCTACTGGAAAACCTCTCAAATAACTGAGTAATGAGTTTTTTTTAGGCTTCCTTTTAAATCAAGAAACCTTCCTTTTTTGTTTCTTTATTTAGAAGAGGTTTTAATTCACAAATATAATATTAGATTTTTTTTCTGACAGAGCTATGATCCGTGGTTTGAGTTGTTTTGCTGTCAGTCAAGTCAGTTTTTTTACTGAAATGTTGTTAAAATTGTTAATAAGCAGTTTTGACCTGAGCTTCGTGGCACAACATAATGATGTAAACACTGATCATGCGAAACATTTCAAGAAAAGTGTCAGTGGAATCAACTGTGCGTGGTCCTGGTTTCTTTCTCATATTTGCTGTAGTGAACTGAATGATACAAGGCGCAACTTGGTGGTCTGAAACAATCTTCTGAGACGGAAATGTTTGCTACGGATGTGACCTATTCTGTAATCGTCACGCATTTCCTCGCTGCCATCATTTCACACTATCAGATGTTAAGTCCGCGATGAAATGGAGGTGCAGAAACATCAGATACGACCACAAGCACAAGCAGGAAAATACTGTATATCACAGCTGATGATGGAGGTTTATAAACCGAACAAGACTGTTGTTTTAAATGTTCTCTCTGAGAAAAGAACTCTACAGTGAGCAGCCGCAGGGTTGTATATGAATTTATGGGTGGATGTGTTACCCTGAATTAAAAGTAAGTAAGTAAATAATTAATTACCATACCGTTATCCACAGCAGATGGTAGTAGTTATGTAGCACATAGCAGCCTCCTTATTTCTTGCCTCACTAGTTGATGAATAACATTAACCCTGTGGTCCAGGTTTGGTCCAGTACCACATTTTCTTGAGCTAATTGGATAGCCCAGTGTAAATGTTTCATTTATTACTTTCATTTTTTGTTATTCATTGTTATGTAAGTGTAAAGCAGATGATATTGCAGCAGCGTGTGTGAAACTAAACAGTACGATTTCTAGAGAAGATGATGTGATAAATGCTCCAGCTCTTAAAGCAACAGTTGACCTTTTGACTGCTGCTTCTAACACAGGTTCAGGTGCATAACTTCCACCCGGTGGGCTGAAGTGGGACCACCTCTTCCTATTTTTAATTTGGATTTGAGAGACTTGAAATAACAGTAGGTGTAGACGGGGCTTCATTTCAGACTGGGATTAAGAGGCACTTTGTTGTTCAATGCAGCACTTCTCTGAACTGCTGTAATAAAGTCTGGTCTCTTTTCAGTCACCTCGGCAAGTTCAAACCTTTTATAGAATCAGTGCTGATCAGTACAAAGTAAATGTACTTCTGCTTTAATCAAAAGCATTCTCCAGGCTCTCATTCATCCAGCGCTCCTCCACACAAGTGCTCGAGATGATTCATCCTCACATCCGCCTGTACGATACTCTACATTTGCCATCGTTGCAGCCGTCTAACTCTCTTTCTGTATGTTCTCTCTCTGTCTTCGTCTCTCCAGGGGCCGACTGGTCCAGTAGGTGAAACAGGTGTGCCAGGACCTCAGGGACCACAAGGACCACAGGGACCCAGTGGACGCACCATCATTGGACCCCCGGTATGTCAGACACACAGAGAAATAATTGTCCACAACATGTCAACATATTCACATATATATTTAGAATATAAAACACTGTCAGAAAGGAAGGTTTATGTTTGTACCTTAAGGAGTACATCGGCTTGTCACCGGGGCAGTACTGTACTACACTATAGTGTTGTTTTTGGTGGCCCGTTTTAATTTTAGTTTTAGTCTTTGTGTCAAACTGTCATTTTATTTTTTATTAGTTTTAGTCACGTTTATACTCTTTTTAGTTTACTAAAAGTCTGAGCATTTTAGTCTTATTTTAGTCAGAATTATCCATGACTATTTTAGTCTAGTTTTAGTCAGTGAAAATTGTACTTTAGTCTCTTTTTAGTAATGCAATTTCTATCTGTGTACTCGTATTGCATTTGCTATGTTGTACCCTCCTCCCCTCTAGCCTATAGGCCTATGTCATGTGGTAACAGCACACACACACACACACACACACACACACACACACACGTCATGTTATTATTCATTATTCTCTTTTCTATTTATTTTGTTTTTTGTTTGTATTTTTTATGTATTCCTTGTTTTGTTTTGTTTTCACACACGCACACACACCAACTGGCCAACTGTTATGTTCAAGGAGAAACACCCGTCCTCCTGTCTGTCCTCCCGACCATCCTACAGACTCTTCGTCACATTTCTGCCCTAAAAACAGCGTCTGTCACCAGCAAAAAATGTTAACTCACTGATGGTTTGTGATGAAAATAAATCAGCCCTCCAGACTGAGACTTCAGTGAACTTTCCCCTGGAAAACAGCCTCTGTCCCCACGAGTGAGTCACACAGCTTCCAGTTTACTGATGACGATTATGTAACTATGTCATTTCGAGCGAAAAACGTAACTTCACCACTTTCCAGGATGTTTGGTTGGTCAGGATCGCAATCACACCCCATTATAACAGCATCCATATGATTATAAACTGTCCGCGGGTTTAGATTGACAGGAGGACGCCGGGGAGACCCCGAACCCCGGCTGGCCGGCCATTGGTCCCTTTCTTTGTGTCAGACTTAACTTTATGTCTTGAGTTGTCATTAACATTAACCCACCACAGCTGCAACTTCTAAATAATGCTGCACGAGTGCGGATTGAGGAAGTGACGTCACCCGCGTCTGCGCAGTGCGACCTGATGCAGCCCCTGAATTAAGACTCAGAAAAAAGAAGTATTGCAAATTAATAATAATAGCGAGACGAAATAACATTATAACATTTTCTCTCATCTCGTTTTGGTCAACAAAAATGAAGAGGTATTTTAGCAGAGTTTTTATATTGGAAACCACAGTTAGTCCCATTTTTATCTGTCAACAATATTGCATTATATAATTAATTATAGTTTTCGTCACCTGACCACCATTTACGTTGCATCACGTGATAAGGGTTCGGGTTAAGGTACGACGATATTTAGTCATGATTTTCGTTGACAAAAGCAACATTACTAGACAACAAGCAGTTGTACCCTTGACATTGGGGCATTACTTGTTAATTTAAGTTGAAGGGATAAAAAGAAAACAACAGTCCATATATGTGCTGTTTCGGCCCTCAAAGAATAGACATAGTTACCTTGAGGTCCAATATGTAGTCCGAAGTGGAAGGTTGTACCTTTAGTGACTGAAGACTGTACCCCTTTTTCTGACAGCGTATCCACTATTTTTTTCATATTCAGATGATATACACATTGTGAGCAACATTTTTTTTCGCCATTATATGAACGATATACAAACAAAGAGAGATAAAAGTATAATTTTAATCTGCAGGGTGCTCCTGGAGAGCGAGGACAGAAAGGTGATGCTGGACAACAAGGAAACCAGGTAAAAACTCAAATTAACCAACAAACGCAACGTGTATCAACATTTTTTTCAAGCTCATCCGGTCACAACATTCTGCATGTTTCATGTCTCTGGTACTTAATTATCAATCTGATAATTAGAATTCTCATCAGATTAGGCTCCAAGCAGCCCTAACCCTAACCCTAACCAAACATGTTTATCACGATTGCTTTTCATTCTGCTAATTATGTTCAAGTACATTCTCACCTCGTCTGGGTTTTCGGTGGCTGCTCGGTAGAGTTACATTTTCAAGTGTTTTTGTCAGAGATACAAATTAATTAACATTGTTAGTGACAGAACATTGGGCAGTGTGATGTTTCCGAAAGGTCTGCAGCTTGAAAAGAGCTTCTCAAAAGTCTAATTACTGCTGTGGAGTTACTGCGACTAATACGACCTTTCGGAAACAAATAGTTGTCAGATTTTGAATAATGGTGCCATTTGCTAAAGGTTGACTTGTGTGGTTCGAATCTGTTTCCATTCCCAGAGCTCCTGACAATAGAACATGATCCAATGTTTGTGTTTGTGCACAACGAAAAAACACAGAAATAAACATCTCTCAGCTACAATACATATCACACATATACTACACGTGTAATACAAATGAACTGTGTACAAATTACGCACCAGAGTTTGTTTTTTCTTGTAGTCTGTCTTTTGTTATCTGTCAAATCTGGGAAAGTTTGTCCTCAGTGTGAATCAGGCTGTTAACATTTGGTTTTACATTTCATCCTGAGTGATCTGATCACAAGTAGACGTCTATTCACACTTCTTGTGATCTAATCTGACTTCCCCCTCAGTGTGCAAATATACACCTACATCATTGACTCAAACGGATATGTTGTTTTACACAAAGAAACCCAAATTAAGAAGAAGGTCCAAATAGATAAGATCTTGTCAGAGACAGCGAGTTTATAAAGTTTCTCAGTTTTTACGTTGTGTCGAGACTTCTTAGTGTTTTAAAAATAGCGATTTTGATGCTAGCGTAAAAGTGCCCGTAGCACTCCCATTGAAAATGAGTTTGAGCCAAAAACGAAAGTAAATCTTAAAAGTGCCTCTTTCATCGTAACTATGCTTTTACACGAAGGTTTGACTCGTATACATTTACAAAAAAAGCCTTGGTTGCATTTTGGCGAGAGTTTCACTTTGATGTTTTGTTTGATGCTGAATTTAAATGAAAGGCTCCAACGATTATGATTTCACTGTTGCTGTTTTGTGAAGTTTGTTGACTTTTTCCTTGTGAGACAACTTTTAAAATCACACGATCTATTAAGGGAGTCTGGTGATGTTGTGGTTACTGGTTCAGTGTTTGAATGATTTACATCACAGTGAACCACATGGGGATCAGACCGTGTGTGTGACCCAGTCTGCCTGTTGTTCTGGATTCTTCATATTGTTTCACAGAGAACGTCAGTTGAGAAGGCGGTCCTTCAACATGTGCTCACACTGCTAACATAGTCAGAACACCGAGAACACCTCTGCATGTAGTCTGAGTGATCAGACCTCAAATGTGTGGTCAGTTCATCTTGGGTGTGTTAGGTGTGATGGGATCACTCAGGATCCAGGTCTGAGCCGCCTGAATGTGACCTGCAGTGACCTCTGCTCTCTGATGTTTCAGGGAATCCCTGGCAGACCTGGAGGACCGGGCAGAGAAGGACCAGCAGGACAGAGAGTGAGTCATCCCATAAATATAACTGTCAGCGACGCCTCTGAGATGAGATGAGCATCTAGAATATCAGAAGAGTTTGGCACGTTCCTAAATACAGTTGTTTTTGCACACAGGCATCATTTAGGTTCAAACATATGCATCTTTTTTCCTCCACAGGGACTGCCGGGCAAAGACGGCCCACAGGGCAGACCGGGTCCTACAGGAACTATGGTAGGTCACGATTAAATGTGGACATAGTTTAGCTGTGGTGAATGTGAACTTATTAGGAGACACAGGAGGAATGTGAATGTCTGGCAGCTCCACTGTCCTGTCTCTGGTTCTCCTCCTAGAGACCTGAAGGTTGATCTTAAGAGGAGCTGTTACTGTAGGAAATAGTCAGAATCTTTGGGAGGATATATATTTTTTTAGCTGTGTACTTAGATTATCCTGAATGTTATAATCAAAGTTAAAACCCTGAGAAAATCATAGGTTCACAAGTTGATTTAGTCGTCTGTTGCTTCGGAGGGATGGTGAAATCACACATACATTATCAAACTTTAACACATTACCTCGTCTGGAGCATTTGTACCTGAGTCTGATAGTTCAGGACATTTCCCCTCCAGCACCAGCCGGCAGTCATCACTACAGAATATCTCATCTAATCTCTGAGCTCTCCTCCCGTCAGTAAACGGCTCCGGATCAGATCAGAATCTGATGTGACTCCAGGTTTTTTTTCCTCCAGGTTTAAAAAGCTGCACTTACACGCTAATGTCGTTGTAAGAGTGGTTTACATGTGTGTTTGTTTGTCTTCTACATTGTTGTTTATCCTCATATCTGTCTGTGTCCCCCCATCAGGGGACTCCAGGAGCTCCAGGGGCCCCAGGTACAACGGGCCCTCCAGGAAAACAAGGAGAACTGGGACCACCGGTGAGTCAATGCGATACAGTGGTTCTGCCTCTTCTCCTCCTCCACAGTCTGGGTTTACACCTGAGACCAGGAACCCCGTGTGTTTATGTGTTTCCCACCACCTGTCTGACGGGAGGCAGGAAGTCGTGTCAGTCAGGTTTAGCAGAGCGTCTGTCGGCAGGATTAACAGCTTCCTGTGTGAATATCTACGAGCCCGTCTGACACTCACGCTGTCTGAGTCTCAACCCACCTCCTGAAAACCGATACGGACCAACTGAAGAGGAAACTTCCCTTTCTCTGTCAGGAGCCGTTAGTCTCATTATCCCTCGAGGAATTCTCTGACTGGTTTGAACTTATCTCAGTTTGTACTTCAACGCGGGTTTGGAAAATAATAGAATCGTGGATGCGTAGTGATTTTCCCTTTAAAGATTCACAATCAGTGCACTAAACTAGGTAATTAGATTTCTGAGGGCTCCCCGAGCAGCAGCTGTCGACTGAATCTCTCGCTGTGTTGGAGGATATGCTGAAATGTAAATGAGAATAAATACTGAATCATCTGCTGTATAATTTGAAGCAGCTTTGCTAAATGCACAAAAGTATCTGGAGTGTCTCAGTGGTGAAACATGAAAAGATTATATTCAGAAGATTTGGGGAACGCCACTCCGGCTGTCTTGAAGCAAAATACACAAAGTGTAAAGAGTAAAAGTACTCATGTTTCAGTAGAATACAAACTGTCAGTGTTTCTATATCTCATCTATTTGGATTAAGACTGCAGCTTTACTGTGTTTGTGTCACATTAAGGTTGAGCTCATTTTAACTCCTTTATATACTGCAGGATAGTTTAATCTGCATCAATGCATCATGGTCTATAAGATCACCGTATGTGTGCAGCGTGACTGTCCTGTGAGAACCACAGTGACAGAAAAACAAAACTGCTTTCATCGATGCAGTTTCTTTCAAAATCCATGAGGGTTTTTAAAAAGTGTATTCATCTTAAAAGCCTTTGGGCTCTTGATGCGGGTTGGGCGTTACATAATTTGGCAGTTAAAATCAAGAGACTGAGCATGTTTAGCAGAAACATATCACAAATAGTAAGTAAGATAATAGAAGAAGATACAAACACAAAATCTTCTGACATCTGATTATTGAATAACACTCAAAGACGCATTTTTCAAATGCCTAAAGTAACTTTTTCACACTTTTATATGTATATTTTCAGAGGGATCTGATTTTAGGTATCTAGAAAAATCTGTTTTTCAGCTGCCTCGTCCTCAGCAGGACATAACTCAGCTTCCTACACGTTCACCGTACAGCTCAACTTACAGGAAAACCCAAACCAACCCTTTAAAATGTTC
The DNA here is from genome assembly GCF_900880675.1 of Sparus aurata. NCBI lineage: Eukaryota > Metazoa > Chordata > Actinopteri > Spariformes > Sparidae > Sparus > Sparus aurata. The sequence continues at coordinate 1,994,377 of NC_044189.1, read as the reverse complement.
TGTGGTACCGTGATGGCCTGCTTGAATGAATTGGGACTGAGAATGAGAGCAGGACACGGAAGAAACAGGAAATTACATCAAACTGTCACAGCGACAGACTTGGGTGCCGTCCCACGTTTTCTATAATCTGCTGTGTGGTTTCCGTTGGGCTGATTGTGTGTAAGCCTGAGTACAAATGTGAGCGTTCTGAGCGTTGGCACGTCCTCCTGATTAAATGAAATGTTCACAGACAGTAAAACCACATTTCGACTGCGCCGCCAAGAAAAAAATGAGATTCAGTGGGAGGTGAAACAAACTGCTGACAAATTACTTTGTATCGCTGTGAAAAATTGTTGTCAAGCATGTAATTACGGATCCGTGGGCGGACTGCAAAGAGGCCTCCCTAACTAATTACCACGCGATTGTCTGCTGCAGGTCTCAATGTGAACTTACTGGAGGGAAATATAGTTCAGTTTTTTGGTAATGGCTGCGTAAGCGGCTCAGAATCAGCGTTAAAGAGAGTTCATCGGGATAAAAGAGGACGTTTACCTTCTGTTGTGTGTCTTTTACAAGCTTTAACATTTATCACTGTGTCCACTGAAGGCTGCTTTTAGTTACGTTAACCCACCGCAACACAAAATGAGACCTTGTCTGTCGTTTACCGCTAATTTCAGCTTCAACATCTTTTTACATTTTAACACAAAGGTTCCAGTCCCGTCAGCTGATGAAATCTGTTCTGATTTGTCGTCTGTCTGTTGTTGGTTTATTTATTTTGACATGACAGATAAATAAAATATCAAACAGCACGCCAAGATTAGATATCGCAAAGTGATTCAGTACACGTGTGATTTATCGCTGAGGGAATAAATAAAGTTAGGCAAGATACACAGTAATCAGTGTTTCAACATTCAAAACCACAGTTCCTTCATTAGAAATGCAGCAAAACATTCCAGAGACCTGAAGTTTAATAAAAGTGGGTTAATAAAAAGCAGAAAGGAAAACAAGGAATAAAGGGATAAAGAGAGAAAAAGTCTTCGCTTTCTGTTTTCTTGATTTTTCGGGCTGAGGTATTCACCGTGTCCATAAAGTCTGAGCGGGTCGTGTCTGTTGAGTTAAATCCTTCATGTTTGTCTTGTTTTTTTCCTCTTTTCATTTGTTTTTGTCTGTTGCAGGGTCCTACTGGAGGCAAAGGGGAGAAAGGTGAACGGGTAAGTGGCTCTTCAGTAAGGTTCGGTGGCTCTTCTCTTTGATTCACCGCTGTGTTGTGATTTCTGTAAACGGAAAAGTCGACCCAAGAAATAAAAGAGTATATTATATAAATAATATTTCACCATGTACAGAGAGATGAGCAGAGAATGGATGCTCGTTTTTTACAACGCCTTCTTTTTCAAAAATGTTTTGGATAAAATGAACAAGTGAAATTAGTTTAAGTATAAAATGTGAGGATGGAAAAAGTCCTTTTATCATCACATTTTAAATTATAAACTGAACCAATGAAAGTTTTTTTTTTTTATGTGCAGATTTCCAATTAAACTGACCAAAATATGTAATAATAATAAAAATGATAATAATAGTAATAAACTTTATAAAGCAACACGGTTACAATGTGCTTCACTGTAGATAAAACAATGCAAATGACAAAAATGATAAAACATTGTAGAATAAAAAACAAGGAGCATTTCAACAAAAACAATAAAACCCAACACTTAATAAATGCTTTCCTATAAAAAAGATGTATTCATTTATATCATATTTTATATTTCATATTGTATTTAAAAGATGTGTGGAGATGATGGAGCCTGCCAGACTTCACTAGGTGCAGATCATTCAAGATCTCAGATGTACAACATCAAACTTAATGCCAAAAATTTGATGATTGTCAGGAATGAAATTGAACCTGTTATAAACGTTATATTACAGGACGTCTCAGTTGTATTTCAGGTGCATCATCACCAGAGGTGATTGCAGGAGGTTTGCAGTTCTGTAGAAAGCCAGGAATACACTCAGTCCTTCTGCTCGTTGTGTCTCCAGGGGGACCTTCAGTCCACATCGTCAGTCCAGGCCATCGCCAGGCAGGTCTGTGAGCAGCTCATTCAGAGTGAGTAGAAACACTGTTCACTTCTCTCAGTTTGTTTGAGGGCTCTAACTTTGTCTTAGGATCAAAGTTATGTTTATTAGATTCTGGTTGGTGTCAGCAGCTGAATAATTCATTATCAGGAAGGAAATTCAAGAGTGTAGAGACACGACTGTGTTTGTCAGCAGCTGCTGGGATGAACTTTTAGGAAACAGAACCATATGATCAAGTCCTCTAAAGCCTTTTTCTCTTTAGCCTATTAATCATGTAATCAGTCAACATTCACAGCCAGTCTGTCACCTCCATGATGATTCTTACCTTATTACCCACATATTGATCCAGTTTGGTCCAATCTCTTGAACTTCATCCCTCTACCTGTTTTCAGGCCACATGGCACGCTACAACTCCATCCTGAACCAGGCACCCAGTCCACCGGTCTCCATCCGTACAGTGCCAGGACCTCCAGGAGAGCCCGGGAGAGCGGGATCTCCAGGGTCTCAGGGAGAACAGGGACCTCCAGGGAGACCCGGCTCACATGGACAACCAGGATCGAGCGGACAACCTGGAGAAAGAGGTGAGAGGAGACACACTGAGTCATAACCAGGCTTCATACTCCTCAGATGTTTCAGAACCAGTTCTGTTTGTCTCCAGGTCAACCAGGAGAGAAGGGTGAGAAAGGATCTCAGGGTGTCGGAGTCCAAGGCCCCAGAGGACCTCCAGGACCCCCCGGTAAATTAGACCACACTAAGTCGTGTCACATTAAGTCCTCCATGTATTCTTCATCATGTTCATTACAAACTCCTCCTCCCCTCCCAGGTGCCCAGGGGCAGGGCAGACCTGGCAACCAGGGTCCCTCAGGGCGACCTGGAAATCCTGGATCTCCTGGTCGACCCGGGGTTCCTGGACCCGTCGGCTCCTCCGGCCCTCCCGGCTACTGCGACCCGAACTCCTGTGTGGGCTACAATGTTGGAGGTACATAGGGTCACTTAGATACAGCGTTAGACTAAAAACCACAGCGATTATGAGACTGAACCGTCATCAGTATTAACGATTACCTTCACTGATGTTCTTTCTTTGTTAGTAATGTTAGACTGAAGAATAACGAGGATGTCCAGGTCGTGATAAGATGAACACAACCTACACTAAGAAACAAACAAACATTCAACTTAGTTTCTTAACAAATAATCTACTGCCGTGTTTTAATTCTACAACTATCTTCCTCAAAACCTGTCAGCTCGTTGAAACACGTGGACATTATGAAGCATGACAGCTTTCAGTGCTGAGATTCTTTTGGATTGAAGGTCATCAAGTGATCGTGTGTGATGTTTAATTCAGTCGGCTCCTTTTCATTTAGAAAAGTTGCCACGAGTTAAACAAGTTTCACACTCAGTGAAACACCTTGAATCAGATCACTGCTAAGATCCAGAATTCTGCTTCAGTACCGACGGAGCGTGTGTTTGTTCAGAAACTCAAAGTTGAGCGATTTTGAAATTTTGCACAATTTCAAAAATCATTTGATACTTTGTGCTTGTTTTTGGTGAAACATTTACACCCAGACAACAAGCTGAATAAACCACAGACACACAGAGTTGTCTTTAAAGTCACGGCATTAAAGGGCCACTTCACCCAAAAGGTTAAAAAGAACTGGCAGATTATATCTGTGGCAGAGGTCAAAGGGTTAAAGTCCCAGTTCATTAACATTGACAGTTGAGATCATCTTCAGCTTCCTTAAAGGAATAGTTCAACATTTTGGAGAAGAGATGTCTTCACTTTCTTGTAGGATTGGCGGGCGTGGAGCTGTAACAGAATACAGAAGTCCTGGTTCAGTTTGTACCAACGGTGTAGGAGACAGTTTGGTACAGCAGAGAAAAAAATAATGTATCTTGTCATCTGGATTATTCCACTAAACGAGCGTGAGCTTGTGTTTCAGCTCATGAACCAAGAAGTCTTGATACTTTAGATGAGTTTTAGATTACACGTGTTTAAGAAAACGATATTCACATTCGATAAGTACCGACGCTATAAAATACAATCAGATATAAACATTATGACACAGTGGGTGAAGCTGCTCTTTAAGCCTCGTCCTCCTGCAGCGTCTGTCTGCAGCAGCATGGTCGGCTGCAGACGTCAGCCAAGAATGATAACGACAAAATCACTGACTGAATTCTGCATCTTCATTTTTACTGACTGCTGTGATTTTTCTGTGAGATATCTCAGTGTTGTGGGTTTAATCACTCGCTGTGAAAGATGCTGCCTGCAGGGTTTTTCTTCAACACGTATCATCTTTAAATACACCAGCAGAAGTAAAACAAATTACTGTTCATGTTCACATCGGAGCTGCAGCGGCTTCATTTGATGTCCGGCATCGAAACAACTCGACTGTTTACATGTTGGAAATTCTATTTAAAGAGTTGACACGATGGATTCCATCACTGGTGTACCAAAGAAAACCCTGCAGGAATCATCTTTACCTTTGAAAAGCATGACTGTGTTAAACCTCGATGTGTTGTGAGGTTAAAGGTCACACAGCAGCCTGAAAGGTGCTGCGCAGCTCGCAGGGTGGTCATGTGAGTAACGTCTGCATGTGTCTTTGTGTTTGTGTTTGTGTTTTCTCTCCTCTGTGTGTGTCTGTCTGTCTGTCCACGCCTCGTTTTACATCTGCTCCTCTTCAATCACCTTCAGGACAGTATATCGATGAATACTGAACCTCGTCCACAAACTCTGACAGTGACAGCAGCAGGCATACGTAGCTTTAAGACTTTAGGTGATGGATCAGCAAACTCACAGGGGAAAAAGACTAAAATGAAATAGAAAAACTAATAAAATAAGTTTTTCTGTTTTTATATACTTGACTAAACCGGGTGCTAGTTTCTGTTTCTCTACTTTTCTCGTCCTCGAGCAGATGAACCGCCGTTCACTGAGATACAAAGCTGCGATTACAAGAAATCATCCAATAATCCATCTCAGAGAGAGAAAAGGCTGCTGATACTCTATATTTTCTTTAATGTAAATAAATCCCATCCAAAGACTAAAACCAACAATGTTTCAGCCTGTTGTCTCAAAACTGACTTCTTGTCTGTGGGTCTAAAACCACTGGTTCCTCCTGAAGACCAAATCTTTAGACACCTCATGAATATAGAGTCTACAGCTGCTCACTGTAGTTTTATCAAACCAAACAGGGTGTGTGTGCATCAGGCTGTAAAACTAAAAGCTAAAATCCAAAGTCCAGGCAACAAAAAGGAAGCAAAATTAAAGTCTAAAAATCAGGTGAGGTGGGGAAAAAGTAGAGGAAACAAACAAAGACAGGAAGTGGAAAGTAACACATGACACATGAGGATATAAGCTACAAAATAAAACAGGAAGTGACCAAACTAAAAGCCAAACCATGACAGTTATTTTAGCTCTCTGTCGATACATCAGGCTCTATTATTTTCTCTGTTGGTTTTGTTTTTTTAATGAGATTTGTGAAAAAGTAAAAATATAGACAATCATCAGCCTTCTCCTGTGATCAGATGAACTGTGTCCAGTCGTTGTACTCGTCACACTGACACGATTGTCCTCTCTTGACTTTATCTTCTAGATTACGATCATCCGGTGCCTCTTTTTTAAACCTCTGCCTTGATATGAACTCATGTAACACGTTAGAAAAAACTCCTCAAAGGTCCTAAAAACTCTGCACGACAACTTTCAGATAAGCGCGCTGCACGATGTTTTAACCTCACGTATCCGGATACGTTTTGTTTGAAAACTACCACTTGAAAATCTAAATGACTGGACAGTTTGAATGTGAATTAATATTTAACACATTTATCACATCTGCACAACATTTCTCCCGTTAAACTCAAACTTATTTTGCTTACTTCAGCTTTTTATTTGCGGTTGTGAATCCTAAATTGACCCTCCCCTCTAACTCTGCTTTCAGTCCTGATCGTTGGTAACCCTTGTTAACTGTTGGTAACCGTGGTAACCCTTTGGTAACCGTTGGTAACTCTTGTTCCTCTGTGTCTCCTGCTCCTTCCTTCCTGTCCCGCCCCCCCAATCCCTCCTGTCTTGCTAACCCAATCAAAACCCAACAAACCAATCCAAAACCTTGCTTCCTGTGGTGGCTGGTGTTGGCCATCTTTGTTTTGGGCGCTCACTGACTGTCTGCCTGTCTGACCGGTGTACTGGCTTCGCTCGCTGCCTGGTTGGTTGGAAACGCAGAGGGTGAGGATATCACTGATGGCGGCCGTCTCTCTGCAGTCCAACTACCGCCCAACGTCTTCCAGAACTACGGCGAGGCCGAGGAGGACGATCCCTATCGCTACTACCAGCCCAACTACCCGGCCCCGCGACCCGTCTCCCCTGACGACCCGGCGCTCGCTCTGGATGATGTGGAGCTGAGGTCCCCCGGCGTGCACCGCGGCGCCCGGAGCCTCGGTGATGACGAGGAGAATGTCGAGCCGAAGAGGAGACTAAAGAGAGGAGCGAAGACGCTGTCTGGACTAATTAAATGAGAGGAGGTGATTGGAGGACGCAGGGCCGCTCGCTGGTTCTGATTGGGCGGTTTGGAGCCGTTACGGACTAATCAACAAGTGCCTGATGTAGAGGATTTCTTATGGACATCGTAGAGGGGCGGGTGGGGGAACAGGCGGGGACGATTTTAACTCATCTATGCTATTGAATTTACTTCAAGACAACAGATTTATGTTCGATTTGTTTTTTGCTATTTTTTGTTTGAAATGGACTGAGCTTCACTGGGTTTATATCTCACAGACGTCTCTCCGTTAACTCTCATCAGATTCTAATGAAATCAGAGTGATTGGAGAACAGACGCCGGTCCTGTTTTCAGGTTCCAGTCGTGCTGTTTGTTGTTTACCGGGTCGGTTAAAGTGCCTCCGAACTGTCTTGCTAGAATATTCTGGAAACATTTTGAAATACAGACACAAACTGTCACGTTATCATTTAACCTTTCAGCTTCATGACTCCAGAGATCTCAGCTAACATCAGGATACATACAAAAAGAAAAACTTTAGAATCACGAATTAAAAATCTAGAAATGTCAGATTATGGTGGATTATTTGTTTCCAGATAGTCGTGTGACAGCAGCTGCAGAACAGACACAAGTTCACAGTGCGTTCAGATACAAAGTGATGAAAACTTTCAGCTTCAAGTTTATTCATCTTCAAAACATGCAACAATCCCATCAGGGCTTTAATTTCTGCTGTTTGCCAACATGTAGCGTCTGTCATCATTTATATTAAGAAGTGAAAACTAAAATGTTTTCAACACAATCCAAAGCACAGCAGCAGCAGAGACCTACTAAATATTAATATCTCAAAGAATAATTGGTCTAAAGTGACTTTAAGTATTTTATTTGCATATAAAAAGTCACATTTCTTTCATTTTGAGTTGATGTGTAGAATTGAAAATAATAATAATAATGTTTAGTTGTTGTTTGTAATCCAAATGTGAGGAGAAAGTCAAAGAAATACTCAAGTAAAGTACAAATAACTGAGAAATATTCTGAAGTATGTTGTTGCTTCAGTCCTCTGAATAAAACTTGTGTTAAAGTCTGCGTTAAGTTAATTTATTCACTTTGACTCAACAAGATGGAAACACTTTGCATTAAATGTGACACTTTGAGTTAATGTAATGAAATAAAAGGAACATTTAGACGTAATTAAAGTACTTAAAGTCATATTGTAAACTCTGTAAACTAACAATATAAATTCCCTGTTAGTGATCCGAGGACGGGAGTTGATGTGTTTGCGTCTGTTCTGCAGGAACTTCTCACCACGACGGTCCGAACACGAGTCATGACACTTTAACCAGCTTCTGTTCTCCTAAAACCAACGTTATTTATGTAAAGCTCTGCATGTTTCTGTTTATTTACCACGAGATGTATCATTTTGTTTAATCTCACCAAGATTATCGTTTGTTTTTCCTTCAGTTTTTCTAGTTATCGTAACAGAATTAAGATCAATCTGATCTGAGGTCGATCAGCTGATGGACGACAGAGTTCTTATATTCCTGAGTTTTGTTTCAGTCGTCAGGTTTCTGGTGTTGAAACTGATTTGAGTTTTTTCGGGCTGGCGGCTGTTTTCCCGCTCCGTGTTTATCTGCCTCCATTTGTAACTTTTGTCTTTAAGCTAATTTAAGTTCAACTGTCTCATTATTTCGTATTTGAGAACAGAAACACAGCAGCTCAGTCTGTTTGAAGTTGAAATGAGTTTGAATTCATTTATATGTTTTGATTTGTTACGTGCGTTTCATTGCTGGAGATCAGTAATATAAAGGGAAGTCCAGTTGTTTGGAGCCTCGTGTGTTGGACACGTTTTCTCTGTGGCCAACATTCATTCAGGCACACTTGAAACTCGGGTGTTTCTGCGAGGAGGACGGAGTCGGACGAGGCCGCGGCGTTTCCCTACACACCCTCCGACCAGGAGATGTTTGAAAAATTTAAATCAAGGAAGTAATTTATTTTTTACTTGGTATTGATTTTCTCAGAACAATAAAACTGAAGTACAACCCTCCTCGTCGTGGTCGTTGTGTCTGTGTGGACTGTTTCTGAATGTGTTGCTGTCCCTCAGCAGGCGCCGAGCTCGAACTCTGAGCTCTAATTAATCTGAGAAACAGGAAGCAGAAGTCTTCAAACTGGCGCCGAGCTGCAGGACGCTGATTGGAAACCAGCAGGTGAGCGGCAGAGTTCAGCATCACACCTCAGCGTCTTGAGACGAACGTGTACCCCCCCGATTCTGACACAGAAACAGGCTGAGGTGTGTTTACTGACAGCTGGTTTCATGTGTCGGCCCAGTTCTGCTTTCCAGGATGCTCCTTTCATACCAAATCTAAATAGGTGTTTTCTGGAGCGTCTTCTGTTTCTCCCGTCCAAACTTGTTCGAAACACATTGCTGCAGACCCACTGAGGCAGAACCAAAGCACCTCTGCTGTACGGGGTTCTACCAAATGTTCTGTTTGAACAAGCTGCAGAACAAATGTCACCAGCTCACCTCAAAGACACGACGTCGTTACAGAACTACAGATGTCTCAGTAAAATCAAACACGTCGTCTCTCTCGGTCACATTGATTAACAGACTGAAATGTGACGACTGACGTGGAGCATCCTGAATCTCCTCTGGTCTAAAGACTGCAAGAGAATCAGACATATCAACATTAGTCATTGATTCATCAGCAGTTTCCCTCCAGAACTCAACGATCAGCACGTTGAATTGTCATCGTAGAAACGAATGAATCAGAAAGTGAGAGATAAGATTGCAGAGTGTTTGTGATGTCTGAGTGTTTAATGTGTTTTATATCGAGATTCTTTTTATAAATAGCTTCTAGCCCACAGAATCAGTCAGCTCCGTCAGAGGAAGTCGTTGTGGTCGAAGGTGTGCAAGCAGGATGAGAGTCACATCCGACAGCTTTAATGTCAATTTTAGATATTAATACATAGTTTATCAGAATATGAGAGTAACGAATGTATACATTTCCCATCAGCCACCAGCATTTATAGAAAGACACTGACTGGGACACAGAAACACTGCAGCAGACATCACAAGTAGCCGTCGTGTGTGTCTGTGTGTGTGTGTCTGTGTATGAGAACAGGAAGTCAGAGCAGTGAGGTGGATAAGGATGTGGGCGGGGAATCGGTTATCTCCTGTGTCACCACGGAGACGAGTTCAGGACATCTCTGAGCTGCCGACAGATGAAAAGCATCATGGGAAATTTTTCTTTGACCTTAGTTTGTCGGTTTCAGTCTGACACAAATATCTCGTCTTTGTCCTCCAGAAGAAACATTTTGTTTTTCTGTATTAAAGGATCCTAAAATGTCAGCAGGAATATTTGGGGTACAAAAAGTACAAATACTCTGTGAACAGATGTTTCATGTATCTGTTTACTCGAGTATAAACATCAGCAGACTGATGTGGACCTATCAGAGCACATCAAGCACGGCAGACGCAGCGAGACGAGACAAAGACGTAAAAGACGTAAGAAGGCGTAAACAGACAGAGAGGGAGACTGGAATGTGGAGAAAAGGCGTGTTAGTGTCTCGTATCTGCAGAGAGTTTCTGATTTTCTCTCTTTGTTGCTGCTCGGGACGCTTTACCAACCTAACATGTGTCTATTTGACGTCCTGGGAATGAGACTCAACAATCGACTGTCTTTGTGGTGCGTTCAGGAACAGCTGGGACAAATCCTACTTATTCTACCTTTAACTTTAATAGTCTTTGAATTCTGTTAATATGAGGTGAGCTTATGTTAGCTTTGACCACAAATGTCCTTCAGAGGGAGACTTTTTACTCTGATACTCTGAGTACATGTCAGAGCCTGTAATCTATTACTTTACTGGAGTAAACAAGCTGAATCAGTACTTCTACTTTTTCAAGAGTAAAGAAGCTGTCAATCAGTACTTCTACTTTTACAGGAGTAAAGAAGCTGTCAATCAGTACTTCTACTTTTACAGGAGTAAAGAAGCTGTCAATCAGTACTTCTACTTTTACAGGAGTAAAGAAGCTGTCAAACAGTACATCTACTTTTACAGGAGTAAAGAAGCTGTCAATCAGTACTTCTACTTTTACAGGAGTAAAGAAGCTGTCAATCAGTACTTCTACTTTTACAGGAGTAAAGAAGCTGTCAATCAGTACTTCTACTTTTACCAGAGTCTGTTTTTATTATCGAATCTCTCCATCAGTGAAGCTGGATTCTTCTGTTGAAATTGTTTCGTTTAAATTAACAGGAAGTTTGTTTGATACTTTAGCTCGATGTAGGAAAGTAAAATCATTGACTACTTGAGAGGAAACTAAATTAAGTTAAAAGCAAATGAAGGAGGGAGAAGATGTAATTAGAGGAAGACGGAGTTAAATAAATGATTATTAAATCACTGGTCCGCTGAGGACAGTGTTGAAGAATCCTCTTCAGTTTAATTTTCCCCTCGGGTGAAATAAACTCCCTGCAGCTTCTTCGCTCTGTTCTTCTTCTTCTGTGTGATGTTTGTTTTCTCTGATCAGCAGGGACTCACAGAGGTTCTGTTCAGACCCGAAACAACACAGACACCAGCACACTTCACCTTCTTTCATCTCTCTCAGACAGAAACCTCTTTTTGTTCCATCTCATGTCTTTTCACATGTTTTTCTTTAAGGTAAAGATTTCTCTCTTTTTTTGTGTCCTGCACGCAAAAGCAGAAAATACCGATTTTTCACTTTGAAAACACAAAGAACACTTCAAACACCAGCTTCAATCAAAGTAATCTGACAAAAAACATGTTTTCTTTAATAAAAAAGACAGAAAAAAAGCTTTTAATGAACTCTCATTCTGCTGTTTTGAGTCACAAACCATCAATTTTCTAGTGTTTGTCATAATTATAAATGTGTGACGTTCACTTAGGTGCTGACATAAGGTGGTAATGTGTCAATTTAATGTTTTAAGGTTTGAAAAGTATGGAGGCCTGCGAGGGTCAAGGTGAGAATGTTTTGTGTTTCTTAGCAGCGACTCACACTGGACCAGCAGGAGGTCGACGACACTGATGTGTCCGCAAATACATTGTGAAGCAACACAAAAGACGTACAATAAATTCTTGCTGTGACATCATTTGGGTCGGTCCCACATTTAGACAACTTAAATCTGGACTCACACAAATTCTATGAATTTGATTTATGTACCGATGCTGTCGTGGAAAAATCAACCTGGATCCTTTTTTTATTCCTCATTTCCCCTTTTGTTGTTAACAGCTGATATAAATTGTGGAGTCGGGGGGCCAAAACCTTTATCCTCCAGAACCTTCGACACACAGAACCGCTGCTTCCTGTGATTCATCTGCGGTGGAACCAGTAGAACAGACGTGACTGCACCTTTAAAGGCGTCACAGCTGTTCGCTGCCGGTTTGTCTCTCCGACGCTCGTGTTGATATCCTGTCATCAACACAAGAGCTCAAAGTGGTTAAATACAGTAATCAGAGCTCTACGGTTCTGATGAGGTTGACTATAATTACCTCTACAGTTAAATTACAACGTGGGATGAAGACGTCGCTCCTCTTTGTTTGGATCTGATGAGTTTTATTGGAATCACAGAACAAACTGAGACGAGACGAGCAGAAGTTTATTTTTATTCTATTTTCTGTTTTCAGAGAGTTTAACAAACGTTCACTCAGGAGACGACCTGTTCAGAAGTTTCACATGGTTCTGATTGGTTGGATTTTTTTACCTCCATGTGATGTTGAAGCTCACAGCGCTGCTTCTACACTGGCTCAATGCTGCCCCCATGTGGTGAAGCTGGTGAACTGCATGTGCCGGTGAAACATGATGAAAACAGTCTTTAATCAGATTTTCTACATATTTAAGTTGACTCGTACATCAATATATCAATATATTACATTAATTGTGACGTTTTCAAGGAACAGTTCACCCAAGATATTAAAGTCAGGAGAAGTTTCATCATCCACAAATCATTTCTGGAGCTTCACAGTAGAACAGAGCTGCAACTAAGGTAAGTTTTTTATTTTAACTCCTCAGATTTACCTTGTTAACCTGCCTGTATTATGATATTAAGGTATCTGGTGGAAAAATGACATTTTATGACCTCAAACTCATCCTTCCTGGGAGTAACAGGAGCATTAAACTAATTAAAGTGAAACTCTTGCCAAAAAGCAACCGAAGCTTTATTTGGGATTGAATATGAGTCAAACCTTCGTGTAAAAGCATAATTACGGCGAAAGAGGCACTTTTGAGATTTAGCGTTGTTTTGGTTTTGGGCACGTTAATTTTGAACGGGAGAGCTAGGGGCATGACACGCTACGAGCAAAGTTTCATGTTGTGTCGAGCCTTCTTAGTGTTCTAAAAATAGCGATTTTGATGCTAGCGTGTCATGCCCCTAGCTCTGCCGTTCAAAATTAACGTGCCCAAAAACGAAACTACGGTAAATCTTAAAAGTGCCTCTTTCGTCGTAATTATGCTTTTACACAAAGGTTTGACTCATATTCAATCCCAAATAAAGCCTCGGTTGCTTTTTGGCGAGAGTTTCACTTTAAAGGTCTTGATTTCCTTATTTGCACTAAAATTGTGCATGAAAAAATACAGACAGAGCTGCTTGTGCACAGATAAATATCACTAAATGACATGAATTTGCATAATTTCCAAAGTTAGGGCTTTAAAACTCATTGAAATTTTATATTCACAGATTTGAAATCTTACTGGTTTAGAGGATGTGTCAATCATCTGGAGGCTGGTGTGTGACTGGCTCAGGAGAGAGGGGCAGGAACAAGAGGTGGGTCTCCTGTCACTTGTTGGCTGTTTCAGGTCACAGGGCGGACATACACGCACCTGACAGGTCAAACGAGGTGTCGATCAGCAGGTCAGAGGTCTGTGTTAGTTACTCTTAAAGATCCAATGATCAGTTTTAAATGATTATCAGTGATCTGCTGTTCAGCTGACAGTCGAACTGAGTCTCAGCCGACCACCAGAAGAAACCACATGAAACCGCCTCCAGTTCTGAGACTCGCTGCCACAGAGACGGTTTCCTGCACGTCTATAGTTCCTGAATTAACATGAACGAACACTTGAATCAGATGCAGTGTGTGATATTTATAACCTCTGTTAATCTGACACATGCGGTTCACATTTAAGTCCAAATCTGGCAAATCGAATTAAACCCGATCAGATTTACCGTGAAATAAAGTCCGTGTGACCGAAGCCGAGCTGAGTCACGTCACGCCGACACGAAACAATACGGCCGATCGTTGCCGTCGTCATGTGAACTCGAGGTTTGATGGTTCAGAAGAGAGACTTCTGTTGTTGTGTTTGAGCACAGTGTGATGTTTTATAATGTGAGCAGAGAGTGAACACATTTCTTATACTGCTCTGATCAGCTGTGTGTTTGTGTGTGTATTGACCCGTTCTTCTTCTTGGATATTTATGTTCCAGCTCTCCTGAAAGGTCACAGTCTGTCTGGAGGATCTGTACGTGCTTCTGTCATTAATCTACAGTTTAAACACTGAATTATTTACTTTTTAATGCAAAAATAATCCTGTAACTTCCCCAGTCATGAAGTCTCACATGTTCCAAGTTCAAGTTTAATCCCCTCACCTCAAACAGGGAGCCAAAACTCATCAAAGACCTTATTTCTTTGTTCTTCGGTGGACAAACAGCCTGTTCAAAGAGACAGTTGATAGAAACGTGCGTCATTTCAAGGCTCAGGGTCTTAAAAAGTTGATTTCTTGTCTTTGAAACCACTTGTTGGCTTTTGTAGGCAACATGACGGACATATATGCTGATTTCTACTCAAATAGTTTCTGTTGTTTCTAACAGCTATTTCCTCGACATTTATGCACAGAATACTGTAAATATTTGAAAGAAGTGGATCTACTGGACATTTCGGATGGCTTTCGTTGGATTTTGACACATCTCGGTGAGTTGTCAGACATTCGTACACACTTTATCAGCTGGTTCTTTTGTCTGGCTGTTGATTTGTTCCTGGTCCCATTTGTTCCTTTGCTTTTTTGTTGTAGAAAGCCAGATTTTCCGTCTGTTTGATTCAGAAACTGTGACTTTTGACTGTTTGACGTCTCTGGAAACTCTGAGATCCCAATCCTCATCTTTTCAATTCAGTTTGTGAGCTTCTGACGACTCGGATGATCTGTATGGAGCCATTTTATCTTTTCTTTTTCTTTTTTCTGGCTACTTCAGGTGTTTGGGTTTTACTGTAAAGCTCCAGAAATGTTTGCCAGATACGAAACTTTTCCTTTAGCATCCATCTGCTTTTATACGTTGGATTTGAGAGCAGAACTTTGTTTCTCATCTTGTCAACTTGTCAACATGATGCTACTCTGTGAAGCTCCGTACAGCTGAGGAGAGCTGCAGATCCATCAAGAAATATCAATATATAAACGAACTGTAGTCATTACAACACTACGCTGATGACGTTGCTGTGTCGGTGAGTAAAAAGTGGTCAGAAATCAGAACTGATGGACAAAATGAAGAAGATTTTCCTCCAGAGTCGACAGAGAGTTGTTAGATTTCAGCCTCCTCTCAGCCTCACCTCCGCGTTATACTGTAGCTTCATAAACTCTCGTCTGTGTGTAAATGAGCCCGCGGGTTTGCGGTGGATGTTATTATGCAGAGCAGGTGAAGCAGCTTCGCTTCTCCTCCCGATCTGAATAAACACAGAAACAGAGACGAGGCAGCCGAGCACGAGAACTCCCCCTCGCTCGCTCTGCATCGTCAGCTCACAAGAAAGGTTGAGTGTAAACAAGTCGGGACGATCAACCCTGCAAAATCTGATAAACCCCCGGCTCACACACACACACTCACACACACACACACACACACACACACACACACTGACTTAACACAGATGCCGTGCAGAGGCGCTGATGTTTGTAATTATTGACACTCACTGCAGCAAAGGGAAGGTCATGTGTGTGTGTGTGTGTGTGTGTGTGTGTGTGCGTGTGTGTGTGTGTGTGTGTGTGTGCGTGCGTGTGCGGTTGTATTAATAATGAATCCTCAGTTCATTTGAATGTAGATGTGTCCAGACAGCACGTCGCTCTCGTCCTCCTTGTAATGAATAAACGATTGCGGAGGAGCACCGGAGTGAAGCAGGTGACTCGCTAATGAGCACCAACGAAGAAAAAGAAGAAGACTCGACTGAAACCTGCAAGAAAAATAAGAAGACGAAAGAAAAGCCGAGTTTTTTAACCACCAGATGGAAATATTATAGATTTAATTACTTTTTTTTTATGTTCTGTCATTCGCTCTCTGTCACAGAACGATGATTGGAGGGTTTGTTCGTCTTGAAAATAGAAAATGATTGAAAAATGATTATATTAGAATATTTGAAACTGCCTGAAGCTTAAAGTTTTTGCATATAAAGAGAAAGATTTGGCTTAAAATACCTGGTTCTGTCACCATATGTTGGAGCCCACCAACCGGGAAGAAATGTCAGATACGTCCGAGTTTGTACGTGTCATAGCCAAGTTTGTGGCGATCAAGGGCAGTCGGGTCATTTCCTGTCGGGTGTTTGCCGACAAAAACTTGATGTTCTTTAAGGAGACCTCGGCACATCTCCATCCAGTTTGTGGAGGCCAAAACTGAGTGTGTTTAAGGAGACCTCGGGCTATTTCCTGTCGTGTTTGTGGGTATTTTTCACAAGAAGTCGGGTCGTCTCTGGCTGTGTTTGTGGCGACAGAACCTGGTGTTTTTAGGGAGACCTGGAGACATTTCCAGCCGAGTTTGTAGTGACCAAAACCAGCTGTTTTCAAGGTGACCACTGGACATTTTCCTGTTGTGTTTGTGGCGACCAGAACCAGGTACTCTCCCTGCAGGTCGGGCCTCCTCCAGCTGTGCCTGAGGCGACAGAACCTGGTGTTTTGAAGGTGACCTCCAGACATTTCCCAGCCGGTCTTTCAGCGACCCAAACAGGTATTTTAATTCACACATTTGAACGTTTAGATGATTTTGCAGAAATGCAAACTTGCACCATTTTATTCTGGCTGTGTTCTCGCTGCAAGGAGCCGAGCAGACCTCTGACAAGCTCCAATCTGTCGCCACCCTTTTTTAATTTACTTGTTACAACAGAGTTTTAATAAGGAAACATGATATACTGTATGTTGTTATCTATTATGGAGAGAAACAGAAAGTAATGCTGTCCTAAACGGGAGTCATGTGTAAGTCGTTTGCTGACTGCTGGTGACTTTGTCTGGAGCTGCAGCAAAGGTCATGTTCGCTGTTTTGTAAAACCAAGACTCTCAGCAGTTTTTGTCTCTGATCCCTCGAAAAAAAAAGGTTTTGACTTTCTGGCCGAGACACAAAGTCAGCAAAGAGGATGTGAGCAGCAGCACCGCCCTGAAGGCTAGCAGCCAGAGCTCACAACCTCCATGTATATGTATAACAGTTCACTGAGGGTCTGAGACGAGGCCTCGTGGAGTCGGCAGCCCTCCACTCCAGAAACATTAGACAGATCAGCCTCATGTCTGAATGTGAATGAATGAATGCAGAAGATATGAACTGTTGGTCTCATTTGTATTATTCATGGTGTCTGAAGACTAACAGAGGCGAGTGTGACGACTCTGAGCAGGTTCTGTCCTCGACCTTCAAACTGGTCCACAGAAAGACGAGCGTGTCAGAACTTTTTTTGAAAAATTCCAGCACATGCTCCCTGATGCCGTCCACCAGGAGCTTTTCACTTGTAAACATGGTGAAGTGAAGGAGGAATGATGTTGTTGGACACGTGAGGTGGAAGTGTGAAACGGAGGAAAGGTCCCAGTCGATTTATCTTTCACTTTTAGGAAGCCATGTTTTGCCTTCAGGGCTTCCTGCCAGAAAACCTTTCACCCAGGAGGTCGCTGTTCATGTGAAACCAAAACTTTAACTTATTATTTTAACCCGAACCTTTCCTGAACCAAACTGGGACTGAAAACTTGAAATAAGAACTTTGAGAAACTGAAAATAGTGAGAGCTGAGTTTAAAAATAAAACCTTGACACTGTCTCCATGTGAAGCTCCTGCACTGACTACTTGCTTCTCATGGGACTCGAACCCCTGCAGCCTGACTTAGGTTTCAGATAAAAAGCACAAAAACATCCCTCCACTGGTGCTGCACCTTCACACCATGGATCAGAACCTTCATACAGCTCTGGAAGCATCCCTGATCGTTCCTATGAAAGCTGCTCAGTTGCACATGAAGCCAAAACAGCTCGACTTCCTGGGAATAAATTGACCCGGCTAACTTCCAGTTTTAGCGCCGAGCGAACCTGAATGGAAATGAAATGGTTGGATTGTGCGGCTCTTCTGGACCTTCCAAATGTTCCTAATTCCTTACTCTTCAGAATATGTTGCTCTTTATACAAGGAAAAAGGTAAATGTATGTCATTTTTTTAAACAAGGGCTTGATAAACAAAAGTCTTGCAGCCTGAGGAGTGAAGCTGCTGTCATCTGGTGGTTCGGCAGCGGATACTTCTGGACAGCAGCAGGGTTTGTCTGGGTTGGTGTTGTCTTTTAGTATCTTTGGGCTCTGTGCAAACATCTCACTTCACTGATGTTACTGATGCTCTGTAGATGGTACCAGTGATATTTTGGTGGTTTTCTGTAGTTTCTGTAGGACGTAGAGCTTCTCCTGTTCTTATAGTACTTACTGTACAACGTACTTATACTACATCACCTGACTACCAGAAGGCTTGCTGACAGAAAGTCCATCTCCAGCACCTTCTTCTTCCAATCCAGATGATTGTTCGGGAACACTGTGTACCATCTGTCATGTCTCTATAATCACCTAATCTGACTCAGTGACCATCTGAGCGGACAAAACTATCATGTGGTCTCTTAGTTTCTTGAGGTCGAACCACAAAGTGAATTATAACAGTGAAACTTCACAAACAAACCCTCCTAACAGCTCATATCACACACAGTTTTCAGTCGCCCAGTCACGTATCCATCATGATTTTATATTGTAAACCTCGCCGTTACAACGTATTAACCAAATGATACAGAAACACAAACTGTCGCCTCATCAAACCCCCGTGTTGTTACAGAAACAGCTTCACAAACCTCTGAAAACATCAGGAGAGCCTCCCACAGCCCCTCGGCACCGTCGGCCCGACACAGCGTGCTGAACTGTGACTCCAAATAATGACTTTTATTTTTTTTCCTTTTCAGGCGGCTCCATTTGATTAATCGCAGGAAGGAGGCCAGCGGCTGCAAACACTCCTGTCACGAGACAAAAGAAGAAAACCACACGAAGCAGTCTGTTGTGCTGTTTTTTTACTTTCCAATGTGCAATTTGAAAGTTTACAACTGTTTTATTATAACTCTGATGACCGCTGTGAGACTAAAAACCTGCTAAAAGCCTCTTTGTGATTCTGATGTCCCTTTTTATTACATCTCTTTTTTTTACATGCATGATGATTTTTACTCTGAACCGCGATGATATGCAAATTATCTCCCTGGGTGTGTCGCTCATTTTCCCTGTTTTGTTGTGAGGCTGCAATATTCAATCACCACCTGATTAATGAGCGCACGTGAATACAAACAATAAAAGATTCCTGCGGTTTTGATTCACACAAGTTTGTTGTTTTGAAGTTCTGGGTCACAATTTTCTCCCTTCGCTGTGTGAGAGGTCAATATTTTAACATGTTTCAGACTCAAAATGTTTCTGGTTGGAGTGAATGTCTGAAAAGAGACACAAAACAGAGAACAAGCTGTGTTTCCGGTCTGTTGGAGGCTGATAACACCTGGTGCCATTCACCGTGGTCTGTTGTTGGACAGATCTGCAGGTGTGATCATTTGAGATCCTCAGACGTTCTCTGCAGAACATCAAAACAAGGTGAAAGAGGTTTGATTCCCATTTGATTTCCCCGATGTAGACGACATGTTTGTGCTCTCTTAACCTGCTGAGATAAGCAGCAAATGTGTTTCTGCTCCAGCTGTTCCGACCGTTGAAGAAGATACCAAAATATCACCAGACTCAGCAGTAAATGGAAAACAGGAAGTTGTTTGTTTCCTTGTCGTTTGTCTGGTGTCGTCTCTGACAACATTTAGCAGCTGTTTGACAGGAATAAAGACTTTTTATTGACAGTAAACATGTCAAATTTTATGAATACAGTCAACGGTAACCGATAGAGGCTGCTGTGTGAAAGTCACCAAACCCCCTTTAAGAATTGCTTAATTTTCAGAGTTGTGGAGTTAAAAGAAATTACAGAACTTGTCTCTGATAAATTCTTAATTCTTTGGACCTTTAAGTAAATTCTGCAAATGTTCAACATGAAGTTCTTTCTGTCTTTGACGAGTAGGAAACATCTTATTTTGCAAATACAGTCAACGGTAACCAATAGACTACTTTGTTACCTGTGGAGAAAGTCACCAGACTCCCTTTAAGAATTGCTCAGTTTAGTGAATTGTTGAGTTAGGAGATCTTTATAAACTTTGTGAAATGCTGTCGCTGATAAATTTTTCATTATTTGGGCCTTTAAGTAAATTTGGCAAATGTTCAACATTGAGTTCTTTCTTTCTTTGACCGGCAGAAAACATGTTATGATGTTATGTACAGTCAACAGTAACCAGTAAAGGCTATTTATTTGTTGTCCATGGAGAAAATCCCCAGACTCCCTTTAAAAATGTGTCATTTTAGTGAGTTGTTGAGTTCAAAGAAACTTTATTAACGGTGTAAGATGCTTTCTCTGAGTAATTATTCATTATTTGTGCCTTCTTGTAAATTCGGCTAATGTTCAACATGAGGTTCTTTCTTTCTTTGTGTGAAAGACTCTTGTTGGTTTGTCCCAGTGATGCATGTGTTTGTTTGCATACAGAGCGGAGAAGTGAGATCCAATCACAACTGGTCACCCGATAGTCAGTCTGCAGAATTAATGAGAGTTTAGACGAGTAGGAAACATCTTGTTTTGCCAATACAGTCACAGTAACCGATATAGGATGCTGCTTGGAGAAAGTCACCAGACCCCATTAAAAAATTGCTCAGTTTAGTGTGTAGTTGAGTGAGGAGGAACTGTATGAACGTTGTTTCTGACGGATCCTAAATGATTCGCGTCTTCTTGTAAATTCAAATGTTCTACACACAGGAGCTCGTTGTCCAAACATCCTCTCGCTGATATTACCGGGAAAAAACAGATTCAGTCTCCTGCTTATTATTTCATGTGGAGTCCAATTCTTCGACAATCATCAGACAAACTTTCTTTTCTCTGTCTTTGTTTTCCAGGAGGCCAGTTCTCGCCTCCGACGCTTTTTATGTGCAGACTTTTGTGACACTGTCGGCTGTTGATTACTATTTTAAAGACTATTTTAAGCCTTGAGTGGTTCAGTTTTTAACTTTTGTTGCTAAGCAATGTTGGCCAAAACTCTGCTTATTGGCTAGAGCTGGCACTCTTGCCTGGCAACATTACCTGATTGTGTATTCTGGAGACGCTGGCAAGAGCTTCCAGTTGCAGACAAACTCGTCTGCAGAGATGGCACAGCGCTGGTTCTGTTCTGTTCAGATGGACCTGTGTTATTCTCACCGGCCCGTCCATACATGCAGCACGGACCGGTGCTGTTATAATAGACGAGGTTCATGTAATGAGCTGTTCACTGAGTGTGTTTGACTTTGAATAAACTCCTGACTGGCAGACAGTCGAAGGCCTACGGTTCAACAAAGAATCTGGCTCGCATGCCGAATTTTAACGAGCTTTATTGTGACTAAACCCGGTCTGGACCTCTTCAAATTGTAAATGATTTAACTCGAGATAATCTGATAATGTGACAAACTACCTGGACAGCTGTCAGGTCGACAAGGTTCAATAAAACATTCATTAAAATACATAAAATACAGCATCTTAATTTACCGACACTGAAAACCCCCCAACATATTGGGAAATAACATCGATTATTAATAAAATTAAAGCCTAACAACGTTGTTCTGTCGAGGAGAGACGTCGTCTTTCTGTCCGGGAGATGTAGGGTTCAGGTTCTAACAAATCAGATCCATCAATCGCTTAATCAATCAAACTTCAAGCTATAAAAAACGGATAATAATTAGACGAATAAAACAGTAAAAATGCATAAAATCATCAGCAGGGCTTCAGGAAGCTTCTCCTGCTGATTCATACGTGACCTCTGACCTTACATAGAGCAAAACATGTTGTTTATTTACCTTTAAAGATTAATTAGTTATTTAGATTTCCACTAAATGTTCTTTAAACGGCCACAATCTGATCAATAATGCTGAAATAATACCTTGAATTGACCTGATTAAGGTGTAAAAATGATGGTGATCATCTTGTTGGCAGCCCAGGTGTTACAGGTGGATCAGCTTGAGGGTCCAGAACCGGTACATGCATCCTTTGGACCCAGTACATGGGCACAGGCGTGCTGTGCAGCTCTCGGCTCGTCCTGTAGGTGTCGCTGTCGGTCGTGTTTTCATGGACCGGTTCTGCACGTTTGTTGCATCTGATCAGCTACAACAGGCTGATCGATCAGAAATACATGAGGATGATTAAATGCAGACATAAACCTGCCAGAAACTTAACTTACATACACACACACACACACACGCACTCACACACACACCATACTCACACACACGGGGTGTGTGTGTATGGTGTGTGTGTGTGTGTGTGTGTGTGATGCTGTTTGTGAGGTCAGCTGTGGATCAAACAGGTGTTCAAAGAATTTAAAATAAAAAAAATCAACATTTGCATTTTTAAAAATCATTATAACATGTTTCATTTACATTAACAGGAGCTTAAACAAACAAATGCAATTTATTTTATTTATTTATTTTAATAAAAACATTGTTTTATAAATAAATCACACTTAGATCATGTTAAAAAAACAAACATTTGACTTTATATGATAGTGAAACTAAAAGTTCAAGTCAGGATAAAAAGTGTCATAAAGTGATAATAAACGCACATGTTGCCCCGCATGGACTTAATATGTGCGTGTTGCGGTGCGGTGCGGGGATCTTGCGGGAGGGAGTCGTGGGTGCTTGTAGCAGGAGTCGGGGGGGACACACACAGTGCGTGGCTGCAACATGCCCCGCACCTCCTCCTCCACCTCCTCCACCACCGCAGCAGCAGCAGCAGCCCCGCACCGGCCCCGCACCGGCCCCGCACCAGCAGCGTCCGGCTGCGCCACAATCCAACTTTTCTGTACATTTTCACGTCACCTGGACGCGAAACATAAATTTGGCATCCTATGCAAATATATGCTGACGTAAAAGATCATGTGGTTTTTGTCGTCGATCCCCCCTATGAGCAACGAGGAGGCTTTTTTTTTTTTTTTTTTTTTTTTTTTTTCCTCCTCTCTACTGTTGTCTTTAGGTTAGCTATGCTACAATCTTTACTGTACCCAGCGCTAGCTATATGCGCCCCGCACCGCACCGCCACTCTGGATATCTGGGAATAATTCAACTTCCAGGCTGCCGCACGCTGCGCCCGGAGCCCGCACACAGGTAGGACACACGGGAAACTTCTTATTTATTTAACTCCTGGGGAGAAATTTTGAACCAAAGTGACCGCAAAAGTGAAGTTATTAAAGCGGCTTGGTTGCAGCCAGACTAGCCGCCTGCCTGCCTGCCTGGCTGTCTGTCTCTGCCCAGGCTGCTGCTGCTGCCGCCGCCGCCGCTGCTAGCGACCGTCCCCTCCATCACAGGCTCTCAGAGGGGGGACCACCTTGCTATCACCCGGCAGAACCTCCACGGCAGCCCGCCTGGATTAAAACAGTTAGACACCTGGTTGTCAGGGAACTTTAGTTGCCGTGCGCTGCTGCTCCTCTCGGCTGATATTCGCGGATAGTTGTCAGACAAGTGAATGTCATCCGGTCCGCGGTGTTTTTTCTGGTAGCCAACTTTCTCCGTCCCCCCTCCACCCCCGGTGAAAGTGCACATAATACATTTATTAGCCAGCGGAGCTAGCCTGTTAGCCAGTTAGCCCCCCCTGTCAATGACGGGCAGCCCCGGGTGAAGCTAAGTGCTTTAGCGTTAGCCTTTCCCCGCACACAGCAGCAGAAACGTGGCTGCCGTCTCTGGATGTTGTGCTTTCATGTCGGGAAACGCGTTTGTTTTGGGCTCCCGCTCCCCTCCGTGCCCGTCCGAGTCAGCACCACTCCGCCCGAGCCGTGTGGAGGAACGACCCCCGGGGGGTGTTTGTGTGGTGCCACGGTGCCGGCGGAGCAGGCTGACAGTTCGGGTCGCGGTGTCGGTTGGAGTGTTGTTGTTGCCCGCTGTACGTTCGGTTCAGCCGGGGCTAGCTAGCAGACAGCCAGTCTGGCTGGTTGGGTCATCTGAGGTGAAGCCGCCGTCAGCGGGCTGTATAGAAACACAGGCTGCCGGCGGAGAACCGCTTCTAACGGCTCTCCACACACTCGGAACCGGCGGCGAACAGTCAGAACCGTTTTCTAACCGCTCGGCGTGTTTAGACCAACTGTCCGTCACGTTTTCAGGCGCTTTTCTGGCGGTTTTTTCGTGGAGATACGGAGTCTCCGCACCAACTGCCATTAAACAGTTTGGCGTGAAACGGACCGCTGCGGTGGTTCCGACAGCTTTAACCGGGTTTTGAGGAGACAAATGAGTCCAGTAAGTTTGTTGGGTCGTGTTTGTTGAACTCGTTTTCGTGTTGTTGTTCTGAACCGTCGTCGGGCTGGCTGCCTGTTCGGCGAGCAGACGTTGACTCGGTGCCAGTTAATGGCAGACTGGTTCTGGACTGGTTCAGGCTGTCCGGGATCTGGTTCCAACTGTTTTGTGTGAGAGACAGTTCGGTTTTAAACTGGTTTAAAAGAACCTGAGGGTCTGGGCTTTAACATTAAACTGGTTTTAACTGGTTCTTATGGAAGTTAGACTGGTTTTAACACAGACTGACTGCTGGTGGTTCTGTTAAAGGGACCCTGTGTGGTTCTGGAGGAGACATTCAAAACTCAGAACTTGTTTTAAATTGCCCATAAGTGACTGAACAAGCAGTTCTCAGGGGTGGCAGGGTCCGCCACACAGCGTGAAATCATCTTTAAGGTCAGTTTGTGTCTTCAGCCGCGAAAACAAAGAGAGTTTGTTCCCCCAAAAACTACAAAATGCTCCTTTTAACTGTGTGTTCTGCTGAGGATGGACCGGTTCATGTGTCACGTGAGGACGTGTGTGTTGTATATAGCGTGTGTTTGTTTTCCTACGGTTCTGCTCGCAGTCAAACTTTTTCTCCTTCGCCGCCAAAGTTCATCCAGTTCCTGCTCAGGATGTTCTCCGACCTAATTTTCCTCCCAAATCTCGTTACATAAAATCATGAATAATTAGGTGTGCCGCGCGAAAACCTGGTTCAGGACGTATGCAGCAGTGTGTGTGCGCGTGTGTGTGTGTGTGGTACCAGATAAATCCTGGTGACCTCTGAACCCTGATTATCAACAGAAGCTCCTGTTTTTTGGGTGTGTTTGGCGTCTGGTCCTCGGCACAGTTTGAGCCTGAAGGACGTGCAGAGGGGAGCTTTGAGCCGGGCTCAGAGGAACAGGTGTGTAAACTGAATTTGGGCAGGTTCTACCCTCCACCACATCCCTGACAGTGTGACTGAAGTGTGTCTTGGCTCTTGGAAAACACTGGAGAGGCTCATATTTGGCAGCAGCTCCTCCTCTTCCTCTTCCTCTCCTCCTCTATACTGCCCGGTGACAGCGTTAACATTCACCTCCTCCCTGCTGCTGCTGCTGCTGCTGCTGCTGCACCGTATACACCTCTTTTTTATTTATTTTAGTTTGAAAGTGTGTCAGATTTTTTAATATTATCTCCCCCTCGCCTGTTCTGGTTCATAATCACATTTCCTTTTCCATTGACCGACTTTTTTTGTCTCATATTTTGCCTCCATTGTATCGCCGCCGTGTCAGGCTTTTTAATCCTATGATATGGATGCAGGGATCAGTCAGTCATGCTGCCAGTCTCCGAATCACAGCGCACTCGCTCGCTCCCTCGCTCGCTGGCTGCTATTTATTTGTCACAAACGCCAACACACACACAGCTTCCTCACTCGGAGACTTCTACACACACTCTCACATCACACATCACACACACACACGCTCTCGCTTTTTCCTCTTCCTGCTCTGACACGCTGCTATTTCTTTGACACGCACTCACACACACATTTTTCTTGCCGGTTCCTCGGAAGTGCAGCTGTGATTTGCTGTTTGCCACCTGACCTGTCACCCCAATACACACACACACACACACACACACACACACACACACAGCTTTTATTTCACCGTTTAGACTGTTCACATCGTTGGTTTTTATCTCTGATGATTGCAGCTCAATGCACGTTTTTTTTATTTTTTTGGTTGTTATTATTTGTGGCGATTGAAACGGACCCCATTCTGCGTTTGTGTCGCCCTCAGTGGCATTCAGTCATGAGGCTTTATGACAGCTATACGAGCCGGAACACACACACACACACACACACACACACACACACACACACACACACACACACACACACTCTCTCTCTTTGTTGCTCTGTCAAACTGCTATTTATTTCACACATGCAGAAAGCATGCATGACAGCTGCATCTTGCCACACTCACACACACATTCAGACCTCTTTTTCCACTCCTTTCTGCTTTTATTCCCTCACACACACACACACACACACACACACATATACACACAAGTATTTCCAGTGCTGTCGGTGCTTTATGAAATAGTGAGAGGCTGTGTGTGTGTGTGTGTGTGGGTGTGTGTTTGGGAAGCTGAGTACGAGCGTGCCAGGTTGTGCGTGAGCGAGTGGAGTGCCGGTGATTTCGTGTGTGTGGTGAGTCACTGGAGAGCATGGGCTGGTCAGAAACGCTGTGTGTGTGTGTGTGTGTGTGTCGAGTTTCCCCATGAAGAGCTCCAGTGGAGACACACACACACACACACACACACACTCACACTGGCTGTATTGGATCTGCACTGCTGGTGTTGGACCAAACCCACCTTCCACGTCGACTCGGAGGGTTCGGGGGCGAAGTTAGCGTGAACATGAACACCAGGGATCCTCCTCCAGCCAGATTTAACTCCCCCGGACGTAAAGCACAGCTCTTATTTTAATGTTGGATCAGAACTGAGTAATAGTTCTGTATTTTCGGCCGTGCAGACGTTCATTACACGCCATGAAATCACTGTTTAAGTTGTTTTTTACAGTATAAAAGTAAGAATCTTCACAGTATTTGTTGGTGCTCAGAGGATTTCCTAAACATTCAGATCTTCTTCTGAACTCTGGTGTTTTAATGTGACTGTCAGTTTTATTCTCCTTAACTGCAAACTTCTAACAGCGGATGTTGAAGCCACATGTCTTCAGTCGCTGTAGTTATTAAACCGATACAGCAGCTCACCGCAGACCAGATCATACCAAAATAAGCAAACTGATTATAGAGAATATTTACCATTAATAATAATGATAATAATAATAATGATGATAATAGAGCTGCTGGTGAGTAAAGTATCATATCAGATCTCATCTGTCATGTAAATGTGGATGTTAGCAGAAGCTAAAGTTACGTTAGCTCACGTTAGCTTACAGAACAGAACGAACCGCCACTTTGAATGCTTCTAATTGTAATAACAACCTTCAGATGATGTGATTTAAGTTCATCAGAATGACTTATAAACATATTTATTCATATTATAATATATTATGTTCATATAAATGAATCTGTGCAGGAATAACATTAAACTTTGGCTGCTGAGGTGACGCTGTGTTACGTTATATTATTAAGGAGATATTAAAGGTATTAGACCTGCAATTAAATATTATTTTTATTGTTGATTAATCTCTTGATTATTTTCTCAATTCATTGATTAGTTGCATAAAATGTTGCTCAGTCTTCCCCAGAGGCCAAGATGGCGTCTTTGAATGTTTTCTTTTGTCCACAACACAACAAAGATATTAACTTTACTGTCGTAGACGATAAAAGAAAACCAGGAAATATTCACGTTTGAGTTCTTCAGTCCTCGTCACGAGTCCATCAACAGAACAGAACCGCACACTTGTTGTGTTTAAACCCTGTTGAGCGACAGATTCTGTAGTCGTGGTTCTGTTCAGCTCGGGGGAACCTGAACGTGGACCCATCACTGATACACCACGTCATCATCAGCATACTGTCTTTATAGAGCGTCACCTGTTTTCACTCTGATGATGAGGATCCAACTGTTCTCTTGACGAGGATGAATGAAGACTTTTAAAACGACGTCCTGTTGCCTTAAAGTCCCTGAACAACGTTTAGTAGAAACATTATCGTGGAGGGTTTCTGTAAACTCACGTGCTGCGTGGTGTTGATCCGATCTCGTCTCATTCAGGGCTTTCTGTGTTATTACAGCTGGTTTTCCTGCCTGTATTTTTCCGACCCGTTACTGT
The DNA here is from genome assembly GCF_900880675.1 of Sparus aurata. Classification (NCBI taxonomy): domain Eukaryota; kingdom Metazoa; phylum Chordata; class Actinopteri; order Spariformes; family Sparidae; genus Sparus; species Sparus aurata. The sequence goes on along the minus strand of NC_044189.1, from coordinate 1,966,506 downwards.
TGTGGTTGAGGAAAACCGTCATCAATGACTTATTTAAATTACTGAAACAATCTTGAGATCTGCGGTGTGATTCAGAAGACCGGAGCTCAGGGAATATGATTTATCAGCCAGCCCTAAAGATCTGAGTTTGATATGTAAATACGAGGCTCTACATACATCTGGAAACAATCCTCCAGAAGCCCGTTTTCATACCAGAAAACATCTTTGAAATGCTGCTTTTGTTTTATTCGCCTGCAGCCTCGCAGATGCAGCGTGGAGCTGGACTGTGTCAGACACCTGTGTGGGAGAGACGGGCAGCGAACAGTTTCAAATCCCCAAAATTCACCAGAGCTCGATTAACCGATCAGTCGATTGATATTTAAAGACTAATCATTGAAGCGTTTGCCTGTTGCAGCCTCTTGGATCTGAGGTTCTGCAGCTTTTCTCTGTCATGTATGATAGAGAATGAAGAGAGTGTGTTTTTTGGACGGTCGTCTGGACAAAAGAATCAGTTTGAAGACAGAGAATGTGTCGATTTGTTTCCCTCTTTTGTTTTTCACGTTTGGTTTCCGTATAAATTGAGGAACCTGCTGATCGAGTGGTGGAGTAATCAGAGTATCTGTACCGGTTATTAAATCAGACATCATTCAGAATCGTACGTAATCTTCTTCTCCCGTATCATTAATCAGTCTGATCGTGTTCGTGTGCAGGAGAAGTGTTTTCCGGAATATCTGAATAACAAAGTATTGATCTCGGTTATATTATTCTGGGATACATGTGTGTGAAAACAGAAATATTAATGAGTGTGACTTTTTCCACACCGCCAAGAATAACTGGGGGAAACACTGAATACTTGTAATTGTCTGAAATGCTTTGGCAGAAGAAGGTACAATTTTAGGATATTGAATATTGGCACAAAACAGCAGATTCAGTCCAAAAATATCAAGTGTTGACTTCAAAAAACCTGCTCGAACCAGAAGAGACGTGGAGATGATTTAAGTTCACCGTACATCCTGATGACACGCTGCCTGAAAATGTGATAAAATAAATACAATGACAGGAAAAAAGAAAAAAAAAATACAGGATAAATGCTAATGAGATATTTTTGCAGATGAGATAAAACAAGCCGGGTTGCTTGTCAGCTGAGCGCTCTGTGGAGTAATTAATATTAATGTAACATGCAAATAAAACAGTGAGACTTCACTGGTGTCGTCTGCAGGGAGAGAGCCGTATAGAAAGCTCGTCTTCATCCGGCGCCGCAGGGAGCCGCCGGCTCATAAACACAGCGGCGGTAAACACGTCGTCCTCCGCGTGATGAAGTGGCTGTCCGGACCAATCACTGACAAATATGTCACCTTGTTTTTTTGCTTTTTTTGTTGTTGTTGGAGCTGTGAATGTAGTTTCCCCTCTGGGCCAATCAGCTTAACATCGATCTGTAGTTCTGACCCGCCCACAGCTGCATCAGCACCAACACACATGATGTTAGAGACACAACAGGAATAATAAACGTACATGTTACCAGTGAACAACACTGTGCATGTACATCCAGTCACTGATGACACGTTAAATCATTGAATAAATTAGTTTTGTACGAATCAAATGGGACATAAAACCAATTTAGCTCTTAATTTGAGTTTTTGAGATAATCAGTAAAAATTCATCGTGTTGTTTCAGCCGGTTTGTAACTGACAGATATTTTAATTAATGTTTTTTCCCCATACAGGTCAAATTTGAAGGGATTTTAATTTGGATTTCATTTGTATGTAGACAAACAGATAAATTAACTGTGGCTGCGGCGTGTTGAGATCAAAGACGCACGTTATCGATTATATATTTAAAATATAACAGTCGTTACATGTAGCAGGACTGCGGCTGTAAAAAAAAAATGTTTTTCCATCATTGATTATTCTGATTAATCAATGTGTAATTTTGAGGCAGTGAAATGTTAGAAAATATTCCACAGTGGGAATTTCAAATGCAGTTTACTTTCAGGAAAGATAAAGAAAAACAACAAATAGTCCAGGGATTGATTATCAAAAGAAAACGTCTAATTAATTAGCTGCCAAACAAATAAACAGTTCAGCTGTGATTACATTAAACGTGTCGTTATTTATTGGTAAAGTCTTTTGTTAATAATGTTGAAACTGCCGGTAATTAAAGCGTGACGAGCTGAAGGTGTCGGATCTGATCTGACGTCAGACGGACAGACAGACGTAACGAGCTGCCACTCGCCTCTGACTGTCTGCTAATTAACACTCAACCCGTCAGATGATAACGTGATGAGATCAGAGGTCACTGTTCATCATAACGACACGTTCATGTAAACATAATTATGCAAGAATGAGCTCGAACTTTGGCTGCTGAGCTAAAGTTACGTTAGCTGACGTTAGCTGTCCAAACAATCAGCTCCTGGTGCTCCAAATTAAAATATATTAAGAGTAATTTCCTCAAAATAAGACGTTTGTTATGACTGTTTACACTCTGCTGGTGTTTCCATATCTGCAGGTATTTTATCGAGCGGCACAAAAATAACATTTGGTCGGCTAACGTAAGAATATAATTCATATTGTTGGTTTTTCTGAACAACAAAGAAGACAAAACTATCTTGGTAGTTTATATTAATAATACGTTTTTGGACGAATGTACTTCTGAAGCAGACTTCCAGTTTTATAATTTATAAATGAATTAAATAAATAAAATGTGACTTACAAAACCACCAGACTTCTTGAGCTTATGATCATTGTAATGAGCAGTTATCCTGCTGATTATTTTCTTTAATGGTCGATTCATTGTTTAGTTTTTCTCAAATTCCAGAAACAAGTGAAATACATGATGTATGTAATTCTATACATTTAATATAATTAAAGGTTTTTCTTCTGTATGTATATAATTGACTTGCTTTAATCCAGGAGCTCCAGATGACGTCTCCAATGTGTCTTTTGTCTGAACAACAGCGCAAATTATTCTGTTTTGTTTCATTTATAAGAAAGAAAAGAACAGAATCGGACCCCATTTTCCATTTTTGCACTAAAAAACGAAGAACAGTCGACCTTCAGAGTCGTTTCTGATTGATTTTCTGTGATCTCGTTGGTTCTGCTGGTGATTTATTGGAGGACGAGTGGTCGCAGGGAGGCTGCAGCGACAGGACAGTTTGTATTTAAAGGGTTTATTGTTGTAGCGCTGCTCAACCGCACCGACACTGAGAGAGACTTTTAAAATATTGTGGAGGAGGAAAATTATCACCTGAATTTCTTTCCTAAAATATATGCAGGCCTCTTTCTCTGGGAAAGTGTGTCATTTTGTCATTTTGACATAATTTACTGAATGTCCTTTAAAAAAAAAAAAAAAACAGAAGCAGAAGTTTGTGTCTGTTTTTTTGCCATCAATCATCTCGTGAAAGTAGGTGTCACTTTTTTTTTAATGTGTCTCATATTTGGAGCGAAACACTTCAAAAACAGATGCCGTGTTTGTTATCGCTGCTTATATTATTTAGATTTTTTTCCCCTTTAAATCTTCAAGAAGTCATTTTTATTCATGAAGGGAGAGAAAGAATGCTTATTTTCTCATTAAATTCTGCAGTGTGTGTTTCTCAATTACTCAACACATGAGTGACCAGCAGCACTGATGGGCTCATCAGACAAAAAAATGTCTTAGATTAGCCCCCCCTCGCCTGAACTGTGATTTGTTAAAGAACCCCCTCCCCTCATGTCTGGATCGTTAATTTGAACCTTGTTCCAAACCCTCATTTATCCAGAAAAGTCTTACTGAGCACGGTTCCCCCTTTTTCATCAGCGTCCTCATTGATATTCATGTGTTTCCTCGTGTTCACACCTGGGGGCCGCCCGCTAACACCACAGGCGCGTCTCATCATAAACTCCGCTGGGAGACGGCGCTGCCTTGCTCAAGAGAACTTCAGATGTGTGCTTTTGAGGCAGAGGATTGTGATTCTCGCTCACGTTTTTTCCACTATTTCCAGTATTTTGCCAGCTGGTCCACAGTTGGAAACAGCCACTTTCCAGGCGAGAGGCCGTTTCTCTGAATCTGCCCATTTTCTACTTTTTGTCTCTGTTTGTGTTTGACAGCAGCTCCTCCGCTGAGCTGCCGCACGCCGCTGAGACAAAGTGGAAAACTCAGCTGCTGCCACTAATGAACAGGTTAACAGTGTGGCAAGAAGAACAAAAAACACTTCTACAAATTCAAATTCGGCTGGGCAGGACATGTGAGAGACCAGAGCAATCTGTCACTCGTGTTCACAACGTTGTAGATACAATTTAAATATACCTGGTAGCTTCAGCGGCAGAAACACGTCGTCATACACAAACAACTAATAATCGATCCATTAACAGTCACTCCCAACACAACACATCGCTGCTCATAAAAGAGCATGTTGCAACGTACCAACGACAGCCGTTCCAAACCACCGTCATGCAAATGAGGAGGCAAGAAAACACTTTGTCAGGTTTAGACAAGAAAATACTCGGTCAGGTTTACGCAAGAAAAACATTTGGGCAGATTTATGTGAGAAAATACTTAGTCAGGTTTAAACGACCAACGTAACAGCGACAGGCGTTCCAAAACACCAGTATGCAAATGATTAGGCAAGAAAACACTTTGTCAAGTTTAGACAAGAAAATACTCGGTCAGGTTTACGCAAGAAAACACTTGGTCAGGTTAGAGCTGTGTGATGTTACGATATATATGGTAGTGCGATATAAAAGTGTCTACCGTAGGATATAACCCTCTGTTGTTCTATCGTAACTTTAACGTGTAGGCTACTTGATTAGCACTGTTGCTACACTACTGTTAACGTACGCTATGTTTGTAATTTAATACGCCGTCTAAAGCACAACTCGACGTCGGAATGACCGTTGGATATCGACATTTTGATTTCTAAACAAGTTTATTGTATGAAAGCGAATGTAACTGCAGCTGCTGCTTTGTGGGAGCATTTTTACGTCACCCGCAAGGACTCGTTTCCGGCACCGGTCACCCGGGAGTAAACAGAGGCGAAGCAGCATGGCGGAGACGGAAGACGAAAATAATGTTACTAGTAATGTTACATCAGACGCGGATACAGAAGCAGAACCCCCGAGAAGATTAATGCCGAAAAGGGGGAACCAGAATTCCATCGTTTGGCTTTGGTTTGGGTTTAAAAAGTCAGACACCGACCAGACAACGTGAATCTGCAAAACATGCCGCCAACAAGTTGTTACAAGCGACTCGAACACGTCTGATCTGTTCTGCCACTTAAAGACACGCCGGGATATATATCGTTATCGGGATATAAAATTTGCTTTATCATGATATTAGATTTTGTCCATATTGCACAACACTAGATCAGGTTTAGAAAAGAAGAAAAAACCAAACTGTTGGTTAGGTTCAAACGAGAAAATACTTGGTCAGGTTTAGGAACACATTATGGTTTGACCTAAAATGACTAAGTAACTGATATTATTCTGCCTACGTCAGGTGCGGAACTTATATAATATATGTAACTACGTCAGGAAGTAATAACTCATTTTCTTTGGTCAGAGTCCGGCGCGTCTATGACCCGTTCATCCGCCCACGACCACCTCTCTAACCGACCTGTCGCTCTTTATACTTCCTCACCTGACTTCCTCCTTTGCTGCTATAATAATTAGACGTCACCACCTAACGAGATTTATAAATATGGGTCGTAATAATATATCACCCAGTTCTACCTCACAGTACTGAGGCTATAGCTTCTTTCCATTCCAACTTACCAACTTTAATATTATTAAATCAAGCAGCCGATCTAAGAATAAATAAATGAGCATCACTCTTCACACTGACCCAAACACCCTCAGATTCCCTGAGACTGACCCCAGAATACATTTGATATTTATATGAAACTCACAGAAACACGGCTCAGAAATCCTTCCTCAGGAATTATCCATGAGATATTTGGGTCTTTTATTACCTGATAAAGAATTCATCCACATCCAGTGTAATAAACAAACTTACCTGAGGGACACATTCATCATTCTGCTGTGATTTTTCATTTGATTCAGCTGAAGTTTTCTTCTGCTGGGAATCAGAAATCAACACCCAAGAAAAGTAAAATAATAAATCACCTGTGTGCAGCTTATTTACTGCACAGCACAATCTGGACACAAACTTCCATATTTTTTCTTTTTTTGGGGGCATCTGATGTGGAAGTTATCAGTGCAGTAACATTATAATTACATATCATTACTCAGCTAATCGTATTAGATTAAATTATATGATACACGATGTAAGAAAACATCGGCAGCAGCTGCTCTCCGTACGACAAGGAGTGAGACGGGTGAACAGATGTGTTTCATTTACCTGAATTCTCCTCAGACCTGCAGGGAAGAAAGATTAAAAACAGGGAAATGATTTTACATCTTAACCCAAAAACAGTTCATCACATTTATATATATATATATATATATATATATACATATAAAAATGTATGTATGGTACAAGCTGCTCAGACACCATGTCACTCTTGTTGCTCTTTGGTTTGTTCTCGTGGCGTTGAGACAAGGAGGTTTTGTGAAGTTTGGAAACAGAAAAAAGACACACAATCTCTACATTTAAGTGAAAAAGCAGACGGCTGTGGTCCAGAATCATCTTTATTCTCTTATTTCTATACACTTGCTGGCCTGTGTCCTGTTGTGACATCACTGGTGTGGGTGTGGTGACACGTGGACTCTTCTCTCCGGAGTTCCCCTTCACGTTCATTTCTGGAAAACTTCCTCAAACCCGACACATCGCACCTGCTGTCTCGTAATGTTGGGAGACGTTTCAGGGCTGTTGTTATTTAGCAATGCCGCTGCAGTGCATTGTGGGATTTCCTTCTCCGCCTATGAAACCACTGCATGCTTCCTTCCTCCCATGTGTCCTACCTGACAGAGACGATCGCTACGTTGTGATTCTTAGAAATGCTGCCTAAATAGAAACCTTCCCCGGGTTTGAAACAGAGCTTTTCTGTGTCTCAGAGCGCCGCTGCCAAGAAACTATTTCCTATTTATACTGAGTGTGTGTGTGTGTGTGTGTGTGTGTGTGAGAGCGATGGAGGCTGAGAGCTCCAGATTCTTACGATTCCTTTGGAATTTGGAGAGCAGCAGGACGGCAGGATGAGGCTAATTCAATCAGCTCGGGGTGGAAATAGAAACTTTAATTCTTTTTCCAAGTAACAGTGGTTTTATTCTCATGTATGTGTTACACCGTGGGATGTGACAAACCCCCTGTCAGGTCTACAGGGTGAGCCAGAAGTTACATCCAAAAGAAAAATTTACGTTTTAAAGGGAAATCTGAGAAACCACAAGATTTTTTCTTTTGTCCAAACATCGTAACAGGATACAGCAAATACACTGTGCTTCACCTGCCGACCATAATCAGACAAATCTCATTATCAGGGTTTGTTATTACATTGTGGTTTGAAAGAAGAAGTATTATATCTTTTCCATAAGTTAACAACAAGCTGTTCTCAGAGGAAAATAAGGTTTCAGAACACTGTCTGAACAAGGTAAAACTGTATGAAATCTGTTGTCGTTTAAGGTCAGTTTGTTCATTTAGTTTGACTGATTTTATCCACCGAAACAATGAAGATCTTCTGATCTGCTCCTTCAATATTCACCTCGTTCCACAATTTGTAGCCGTTACTTCCTATCGAAGGTCGAGCTGAGCGTTAACAGATACGTCACAAAGTGTCGCCCAGCACCTTCGACAGTATTGGGTCCCTTGTTTTCGTTGATAGTTGTATCGTAGCTTTTCAAATGACTTGAAACTCCAAACTTACATTAAGAAATGTGTTCAGCTATCTCGCTCCGTGTGTCCAAATCTAACCGTCAGCAGCGAGTAATGAATCCTGGGATACGGTTGGATCATCACAACGTGGGAAACGAAGGTTGCAGCATTCGTAATGGAACGACCTCATCGAGCTGCTGTGACGCACTCGATCTTCAGCCGTCTAATTGAGACAAGTTTTATTTAAAGAGAGACATCTCAACTAGAACGCTCCAGGAAACCCTGAGTCATAATTGCCAGCCTGGTGCCAAAACAGCCGACCAATCAGAGCGCTGTAGGGTTAAGAATCGATGTCAAGTTCTGCCTGTGCCAGAAAGATCCAGACGAGCGTGGATGATTGTTGTAAGTCGACCCACAGAACGCTTAAACTGACATATTCCTTCAGTCTTCAGGACTTCGGGCTGCGACTGTATCCAAGTTTCTCTGTCAGCTGAGGTGACATCAGCGCGACGAACACGTTCAGTCATCGCTGATGGTCGGTGCGGAATAACTGCAGCACATGACCGAATACAAAACGCCAAAACTTCAAACAATCTCCTGCACAAACATTTTTCAGATTCCACTGCTGGTCACACAAGACAGCAGCATGGGAATCTCTCACTCCATGAACCTCTTCAGGACACAAGAGGCGACTGAATCCATCTCAACCTGATTGTATGTACAAACACACGTCCCGGCGTTTTACCTTCTGTGTTACCTCGACTCCTACAGCTGTAACTAAAAGAGCCATCAGTGCAGACATCACTCACACGGTCTCTTCAGTCCGAACAAAACCCTGCTGCCACCGAGGCCACCATCACACCGACCGAGCTGAATGTGATACTCCCCGACGGAGGCTCATTCATCTCTAATGAAAGAATCCGTTTCAGACGCAGGCGCTGAAGACGTTACTCTACTTACAAAACTGTCCCTTTCTGCCTTTTGTGGGGAGGAAGTTGTTGTGAGGACTAAAATAAAATCGAGGGGGGATTAAAAGTTGGGTGAAAGCTGATGCTGCAGTTCCCCAATCGATCAGGTAACCCGATCAGTTTCATCAGAGTACATTAGAGCAGCAGGATCTCAGAGTACGACTCCACGACTGATTAAATGTGAATGTGCTGCGGTCAGAGAGCTGCTGGTTTGAATCCCTGAGCCAGCAGGAAAGAAATCTATAGAGAAAGTGAACGAATGCATCACCGCTGCCAACAAAGCTCAGAAACTAAATCAAGAAAATGTGCTGACATGTTTACGTGTGAAAAATGATTTAAAAAGAAGATATTTTTATGCATGGACGGAGTTGAATAAGTGCCGTGCGTGTTCGAGGACAGTGTTTTCCCTCAGGGACCTGCATGTGAAGTTGAAATGAGTCAGAAATTAAAGATAGAACCAACTCAGGTCAGCGTTAACTGCTGGTCTTCTTCAGGACTTCACCGTGCTGCTGTAGTTCCCTCGAGCAAAGCCCAGAATCACACTCAGCTGAATCGTCCGTGTTAATGTGAACATGCTGCTCACAGTTCAAACACGGATCACACTCTCGTGTTTCTTGACATTTTCAAACCCTGAATCTAAATTGTATTTGTGTCTACAAGAGTTTTAAATAGCAGAATGTTTAAACAGTGTGGTGAGATTTAATATCTCAGGAACAAAATCCAGCCATTAATATTATTATTATTATAGTTAAACATGAGATTTCTTCAACGATATTAAACCAAAGTCATGGTCGTCAGGTCTTGACACCCGGCAGCCATCTTGGCATCTCTCCTGGGGCAGGTGATTTTGGAACAAGACCTCTAAATGAATGAAAGAATGAGGAGTGAGACATAAAACCTGGACAGGTAGAATCAGTCAGTCAAATTAATTAAATATCACGTAACAGTTTGGTGACTTTACCCCCTAATAAAGTATAAAACTTGTGGCGGCCTCATCAGGACCAATCAGAAGGTCATTTCTTTACCTCGTTGTCATCAGTAGTAACAAACAACAAACAAACAAACATGTGAGTACATTTTTGGTTTCGTCAATGTTGATTTTTGGTTTCACACAGAACACGAGCAGCAGTGTTGTTGGTTTATTTAACTTCATAATCGAAATCCAAGCATTTGTTTTCGAATTCCTGTTTCGAAATTAACTATATTTCTTATAGATTGACGTGTGATCCAACAGAGGGCGCTCTAAACATTTTGAACAAATTGCGTGTTATTTCAAAAGTAACAGCCATAGTTTAACCAGACTATCATTTACAGCTTCCTCTATCTGCAGATTTTGTCACCTGACTTCCTCCTTTGCTCCCGTCATAATAACTACAACCACCAGAGGTCGCCACCTGACGATGGATGTATATTGTTGTCGTGATCAGTTGCATCAGATCTCTAAACGTGTATCATCCACGATCAGACTGTGTTGTGCTTTAATCTCTTTCACCAGAGTAACGCTGATATGAAACCATTCACTGTGTTTACGTTGTTGTAAATACGGAGTGTTGTTGTTGTTTGTTCTCCAAGAAAAGAAAAAATTTAATTTGAGCCGGTGTTTCGTCCACAGTGAAGCCAGAGAGATTCTGGACGTGGGTAGTTTTGTTAAACAACCTGCTGCATTTCACTTCCATTTATTTTTGATGAAAAGCATTTATTTGTGTGTGTGTCTCTGAGTGTAGTTAATACAAAGTGATTATTACATGAGCAGGAGCTGGGTCTTTGTCTGAACACAGCCCGTGTGTTGAGCTGTGTCTGGAATCAGCAGGGCAGAGTATTTTTCTTTTTCCAGCCTCCACCCTGCAGAGTCGTACTGTATGCAGGTCGCTGTACTGCCGGTATTTGTCATAGTGACCTCTTTCTCTGTCTGCGGCGCCGCTGTTACAGAAATCTGAACAGACGGACTCTGGGTGTGTGTTGGAGAGTCGAGACCCTGCTGTTTGCTACCGAACATCCACATTAATATTTCACACTGAGTTTGTGCACGTTCAGAGTGTGTGCGAGTGTCTGGACAGAAAAAGCAATTAAAGCACGCCGCTTTTCTCACTTTATTTCAGAGCAGGACAAAAGGAAGTGAACGCTCTTCAAAATAAGAGCGAGCAGGAGTGTGTCTGTGCAAAAATGACTGCCTTATTCTTCTAAATGTTTTTACCTTGTAGTTTTGATCACATTCATAATAAACACAGTGCGGACAGAAAAGGAAAAGTCATCTTTAAAGAACTTAAACACGGCGGTGTTTTTAACCACCTTTGCTTCTTTCTGGTTGTTATTTTTAGAGCATCTCTGCTTCATTAGACGGTGTGTATACAGTGGAAGGGATACAGGAAAAGATGGGAGAGGAAGCAAAATGTAAAATTGGAAAGAAAAACCCAGTCCAACATAAACACAGCGGTGTTTTCTACCTTTACTGGCTCGTCCTGCCGTCCTGTCTGTGGCGTGAGCCTTCGTCAGACAGTATACAGACTCATGGAGGTATAAACTCAAGCGAAGCGCAGCCAAACTCATGCTGGTTAGTTTCCCACTTAACTTTTTAATGTGGTAGACAATTCCACGTTTTGGTGAAGTGTAGACAAGGCGTAAACCACGGGGACTATTTTTAGGCGTCGGCGGCACAGGGCTTGCGCCATCCTGCCATTTCTCTGCCTGACTCATCACCACGACAGGAAATAAACTGCTCTCTTTCTCCACCAGTGACAGCAGCAGATGGTTTTCCAAATTCAGCAGCCACTCCTTGCTCTTTTACTAGCCAAATTAATTTGATGTAAATCTGTTTTTTTTTTTCCCGAGCTCTCGCAGTGGTTGGTTTCTTGCCAAAATGACAGAATCACCAGTGAGGCAGAGAAAAAGCTACCAAACCGCACCAGCCTGGACGGTGGTGACACCACTTCCTGCTCGACAGGAGTTACTGATTTGCATCACCAGAACCAGATGACTCACAGAGCTGCAGTTTGGCTTTAATGCGTTTATTAAGATTCACCATCGTGTGCTTGATGTTTGGTTTTTAGTGGTTGTTTAGCGGACGATGTAAAAAAGGGGGATTTGGTTTCATGTTTGGGTAAATGTTCATTAATTACACCTCGACTGGTTCTGGACTCTTGAGGCAGCACCGATTAATTGAGAGTTAAACAGCCGTGCTAGCAGCTCTGTGAGGCTGTTCAGTCGTGCTTTAGCTACATGCTAACAAAAGGTTTGTTTTATTTGGAAGTACATTCATATCTGAGCAAACCTGAGATGGAAATCTGACTGTAGATCAGTTTTTTTACACAGCTTTTACAGCTAACCCTGTTTAGCAGGTACAGAAGGTGAAGGGATGACGTGTGTTTGTAGGCTAACAGGACGTTAGCATCGGCCCGGTTCCCTCCACAGAAAGCCTGTAGGACTTTTGAATATTTATGATTCTTACAGGTTGAATTCGTCCAGATAATCCTCACAGATGAACACAACTTTCAGGATGTAAATGTGTAGCAGTCAAACAGACGTCACGACCACTAAGAGTCTTACAACACAAATACTATAAACTGATCAATGTACACGTTGTAAAGTCAGAGTTAGACTAGTTTGTAACTAAAGTGGGCCGGTAAAGACGGACGGGTGAGTAAATGAGTCTTTGTGTTCGCTGTGAGGACGTTTAATGTTTCTAACAACTTTTAAGGCACGTTAACGCCTTTTAATTCATGTGTGGGGTTAAAAAAAAAACATAGACTTGAAGATGAGCAGACCAGAAGTGCAGCGATGCTAACTGATCCCCTACAATTTGAATGTGGATCAGACAAATAAAGCTTCTGACCTGATGGAGGCGCTAGAGGAGCCGGAGAATCACCAAAGTTATTACGGCTCATCCTGAAGGAAACGTGAACGTCTGGACCAAGTTTCATGGCCAGTCATCTGATACTTGTTGAGATATTTGAGTTTATTGGACGCGTTTCTATTTGCGATTCAGAGACAAAACAACAAAACAGAAAGTCGATCTGCAGTAATTTAGATTTTCAACAGTACGTCGTTCCAGCGTTTCAGCAGTGAAGATTTGATGCTTTTCTTCATCTTAAATGAAAGTAAACTGAATATTTTGTGGTTTTTTGACAAAACTGTTAATTGGTGATAAAAATGATTTTGTATTCAGCTGCAGGTTTTTAAGGAACTGTGTCCAACACATGTGGTGACGGATCTGTTGAGATAAACACGTCTGCACTTGATACCAATAGAATATCCAAAATAAAGTCAGAGATGAAACTGACTGTTCCTCTGTAGAGAACCACAGCTGGCAGGAAAAACTCCAGACACCTTCTTGAACTTGTCTTGACTGCGACCGAGCTCTGACCAGCTTATAAAACTTGACTTTCCTTCATCAGTTCGGGGCCCGGTCCTCCCGTCTCACTCAGGACTGAAATGACCTTCCCACTCCAATCAGAACCGCACAGTCACTCTGAGTGTCGGAGGCTGAAAACTCATCTGTTCAAGAAGTACCACGCGTCCTCGTCTTCTTCCTCCTCAATCATCCTCCCTTCTCCAGTTTCTTCCTCGTCTCCTCCAGCCGGCAGTGAAAAAATAGAAAAAGCTCCTCTCAGCAGCTCCGGTGTTTCTGCTTTCCATCATTTCTCTCTTCATTCAGAGATATGTTGAGGGCACCGTGACCTCTGACCTCTGACCTCTGACCTCTTCTAAAGCTTCCTCAGGAGTTGGACTGGATCTGTGGTTCTGTTTGCTGAACGTTGTGTTAAAAGTCTTTAATGTAAATGATTTATTTGCTCTCAGATCTCAGCGGCTTCGTGTACAGTAGGAACTCATCATTAATCAAGACGTCCTGAACGATGATTATCGGCTTATTACAGCTTGTAGATTTTGTATATTAGCGTCTCAGTTTGTCCTCCAGAGTTTAACGAGCTTCTTTCAGGAATCTTTCTCAGGTACGTTTGAACATCAGTAAGTGATCTGACGTTTAACATCGAACTGAACTTAAAAAGTCACGTTGCGCAGCAGGTGTTGGCGGACTCTCCCTCCTGATGTGTCTCTGGATGGTGAGGGAGTTTCTTTCCTCTCAGCTACGATCGTTCCTTCGCTGAGTTTGGATATAAAGTCTTGAAAGTTTTCAGCAGCCAAGTGTGAGTGCAGAGAAGTGAATATGGTGCACAGGTGTTGTCTGGAGTTTTGGACTCGCCTCAGACGAGCCGGATCAGCCTGCAGGCTGCAGTTGTTCCATGCGGGGTTGAGATTTTGGCGTCGCCCATGTTGGCTCCTCTGCAAACTACATCATTACCCATAACACCCTGCTCTGTGTTGATGTGTGTGAACGACTGTCTCAGGTTTAATTCACGTCATCCTGCAGCTTCATGTTCCCTGGAAATCAATGGGAAGTTTGGAAGTTTGAGTGTCAGGAGTTGAACTGAAGAGAAGCCGGACTTTGAAAGTCTTTGAAAGGTCTTGAAATCCTTGAAAAGCATTGTGAGGATTGATTTGAATGTTTGTTGGAGCTGGAGTGTATTTTAATAAGACTCTTCGCCTCATTTGTGTTTTCTTCTTCTCTGGCATTAATTTCTGCACTGTTACTTTCCCTGAGGTTTTCAAACATGCATGTTCGTGCCACCGCTGCCCTCCGTCTCCCCCCGACTCCCCCACGCCTCCCCCCGGCGTCCATCACCCCCCCACCTCTCACTCCTCCTCCTTAGTTTCCCACAGTTCCCTGCTTCACCTATTGAACCCAGTCACCAGCCCAGGAATGGAGCAGGGAGAGCGGCAGGAATGTGGCTCCCAGTCCGAGCCAAAAACACAAAACAAGGAAGGCAGAACCCGGACGCCCCGCCTCCCGGGAGCCAGAACCACGTTCTGATTGGCTGAGCGCTGTAGGCTGACCACCGATTCTCTGCCCCCATTGGCTGCTTTTCCATCTTCACTCCCTGCTGCTCTCTGGCCTATCAGAGCGCTCTCATGCTGTTCAAGTATGTGTGTGTGTGTGTGAGTGTGTGTGTGAGTGTGTGTGTGTGTCATCACTCTGATCCTTACCGACAGCACCGTCTTGAGTCCTGCCTGGTTTCACCAACAACATTGTGGATAATTATTCTGTAGCTCAGGACATTATTCTGCATTAGCTCTTGTTAGCTTCTGTGCAGCCACATTAAAGCTGTCACACACACACACACACACACACACACACACACACACACACACACACACACACACACTTCAATCTGGCTGCATTACTATCCTCATGAAAAAGAAAGTACGCGAGGCAGGAGATCTGGTTATTGTGACGCTCTCTGCTCCAGCGTTCGGTGCAGTGCGGCACCGAAACCAGGCCGAATGTGTGGCTATAGGCCAAGTTTCTACACAGCTATTATTAGAGCACACTTCATCCTACAGGGGAGAATGATAAAGAGAAGTCAGGTCAGTCGGCTGTGTCATCTGGGACGTCGGCTGGTTTTTAATGACACGATGCAGAGACTCGTTCGGGGTTTGAAAACAGAGGAATCGACTCAGCGACGTGACGTGAGCAGGCGAGGTCAGAGGTCGCCGCGGGGGATCGCTTCTTTCCAGTTAATAAACGTATTGCATGAAAACAGAAATTACAGACAGGTTATTAGCAACATGTTTCTCAACAGCATAATCCCTCAAGTCTCACAGAGGATATACAGGCTTAGATTTCAGATGGTCTTTAACCTCCAGATGAAAACCATCTGAGAGACGAGTTTCACATTCTGCTCACATGTTGTGAAATCGCAGGAAAAGAAGCGTTTAAACTTTATTCAGACTGTTTGTTTTGTCGTGTTGTTTGTGTAGTTTGTGCTGAATACTGTGTGAACACGAACTCAAGTTAAAATGCATCTTAATAACATATTTTATTATTTAAGGATTTTAATTAGAACGTGCACAAGAGTCTGTCGGTCCACCATCTGTTTGCTCCGTCACGTTTCTTAAATTAAAAACAGAATGTGTTTGAAGAAGAGGAGTTTGGGTCGGACTCGACTGTTTGATTTGTTTTCTGTTTTTGTTCAATCTCAGATTTGGTTACAGATGAGCTGGTGGAGCAGAGGGGACGTCCTGGTTCCTCTGTGGGAGGTTTTAGTTCTCTGTGATAAACACAAGGTTCTGATCCGTCCAGGTTCTGTTCATCCAGATAATCTCCACAGATGAACACCGCTCTGTGAGGTTTGAAGCGTGAAGTAAATCTCTCGCAGTAAGAGGCTAATGTTAGGCTATAAACAGACGACATCACGGTCACATGACTACACAGTTACTACACAGGTTTTATATAAACTGATCGATGTACAAGTTGTAAAGTCAGATTAACCTCCAGATTTCATCCGGACTGTCACTGCCGCGCTACAAACTCGTGTTTCCACCGAATCGCCACGGTACGTTTCAGCAGCCAGACAGGAAGTCAGGCAGCACCCAGTCTGTTTTCAAAATAAAACACTGTGTGCCGACTCAAGTCAGCAACATCAGGCGGACACGACGCCTCTGAAATGCTGCCGTCGGGATATGAAGTGGCGGACGGTCAAAACAGCAATGAACACGGCAGGAAACTCTGTTTGCAACCTCTGTAGTCTCATTCAGACATTTGTTAGCAACCATTGCCTGTTTTAAACACACGGAACAGCAGGTAAATAAATATCTTATTATTATTTCAGGCATTGAACTGAAAACCAGTTCAAAAAAACCTCACAGACTTTAAGACGAGAGAACCAGAAGTGCAAAACTGGGAACTGATTTCTGTTTCCATGTTAACATATCAGGACTTGTTTCAGTTTCTTGAAGACTTGGATGAAACCGGTCCAGTTCCCTACGAGACAGCACCTCTGATCTTGACCCCCGGTTCTGAGTCGCTGGTTTACCTTCCACAGGTTGTTTCTGACTTTTAAGAAAGAAGGTTTGAGAAGCTTTACGGTTTAAGCTGTATTTATATTTGCCTGTTTTGTGGTAGTGGAGTAAAAAGGGGCTTGAGCGCCCTCAGGAATCGTGTTCGCTCTGCTGTAATCGAGGCCAGCGCGACACGTTGTTCTGATTGTAAACCTGCACGACAATTCTGGTTCTGTTTCCACGTTCAGCTTTATTATGAACCGCGGAGGAGAAGAGACTGCACGTCCTTCTTTTCCTCCATCACCACCTTCAGATCTGTTGTCACATCCGTCGTGGCGGATCAGGGTGCAGGCGGCGGAGCGCAGACCGACGCCGGCTGACAGTCTGCGTGTGTTTTATCTCATTAATCTCAGATTAACGTGTTGATGATTCAACGGTGTGAAAACATTACACATCCTGTATTTAAACAGCGTGGCTCTTTGCCTTCTCTCAGCGCCAGGAGGGGTTTTCACTTGCAATCGAGTCATTAATGGTATTTATTCTGCTAATGTCATTTTGGAGAAACAAGCTGTTGAAACGCTGAGAAGTGGCCGGACTTGGACCGGCTGCAGGACCGGCTGCAGGGCCGGGCGGGGGCTGCAGTCTGGAGGCTCCTGTCAGGTTTCTTGTTTCTGGGGAGGGGAGGAGAAGGTATTTGGTTGGAGCCTGGCTCCTCCACTCATCTGCATCTTATTTGAATTTCCTGCTTGCATAATTCCTCGGTTAATGGGGAACTGCTCGGCACTGCCACAGCTGTTTCGCCTTTCCTGCCTGGCAAGGAACGGCGCTCGCACAGCGAGAGGAGGGAGCGAGGGGAGGAAAAATGTTTAAAAAGAAAAAATCTGCAAGTCATGTGGTGCAAAAAATACAGTACAAACAACGTGTGATCCCCCGAGGACGGAGGAAGAGGAATGGAGTCAAACGCCCACCCACTCCCCGCTCCGCTCCCCCTCTCTCTCTCCACACTCCCAACAGCACCACACCCCCTTCGCCAGAGTCGCACTGAGCATGTGCAGTGATAGTGATGACTCTTCCTCCACCCTCCTCCTCCTCCTCCTCCTCCACCTCCCTCCTCAGCCAGTCCTCAGCTCTGCCATGCTTGTCCTGTAATTGGTTGGTAACAGGCTTGAGCAGCACCACATTGCACCAGGCGGACTTCAACCAGCCGCATTAGTCTGTTTACGCATTCACAGCCCTATTAGAGGCTGTTTGTTCGCTCATTAGCAAAAACCCGAGCTGGAGTTTGAACCCTGCACAGTCGCTCTAATCGCTGGAGGGAGAAAAACGGCGAACATGCGGGAATTTGTGGCGGCGACGTTGGCACAGAGACGTGTTGACAGCTGACGGGTGTTTCTGTGATAAACCTGTGGTGCAGTTTGTTTAACGACGACTCAGACTCTATAAGTTTCAGGCCCAGATCAGCATCATGACACCTTTTTAATTAAAATGTTGAAATGTTGTTTCTCTGCTTCCTCGATTGTTGTTTCTGGAAAAACAGAATTAATTCCTCTGTTATTTAACTTTTCATTAATCGTGTTCCGTCAGACGTCGAGCAGTTTTAACAGATTTGTTTTCAGTCTCATTTCAGGTGCCATTAAAATAAAGAAAGAAGGTTTTTGCACCTCAGCCCGTTTAACACAAATCTCATCCTGACTGCAGATCAATTTTCAGGCTTCAGTCGGGTGGATTTCACACAAAATTAAAATCTTTTGATGATCATTTATAAGCAGAAAATGTAAAACATCCTTTAGTTTCAGCTGCTCAGACGAGAGGAGAGTTTGTTTTTTATAGTGTTTCATTTTATGTATGTTGAATTTCCCTCTGGCTCAGGAACACCGACGCTGTCTCCTGTTGTTATTGACGAAACGATTCACAGATTAACTGATATAAAAATGAGTTGTAGTCTGCAATAAATGGCAATAAATGTAGAGATCGTGAAACATCAGGAGCTTTACTATCTGTTTGTTTTTTATTTGACATCGGGTCATCGGAGCGAGGAGGGCTGTGGGTGATGACATCATCCATAGGAGACCATGACATCACCAGCACCTTTCTGAAAATGTTGAGTGATTTACAACTTGAAGCAGGCGAACAATGAAGATGTAGATTTTTGGTAAAAAGATACTAGGCGCCTTTTTTTCTGGGCTGGTGCTGCAGCCGCTCGCTCCACTTTGGGAACAATTATCTGCAAACACGATATTGATATTTGATACCTCCTGGCAGGGATTGGAAACATTTCTACCATTTCCTGTTTGGTCATAATGTAAATATCAACATATTCACGGTATTTAATTAACTTTTATTCATTCATTCATTCTTTGCTGCAGCTTTTAAAGGGTATTACATTAAATCTGGACACTGTGAAAGCTGCTCAGTGGCGTCTTAAAGCCAACAAAGCTCCACCGATCGAGCCGGCTAACATCCGACTTTACCGTTTTACAGCCACTTCTCTCACAATGCAAGCTTATGGGAAAGAGTGCATCATGTGACGATGTAATTACACAGTTTGGCCTCTATGAGAAGTGGACTGAAAGCCTGACGGTCCTCCTTCAACTGTCTCTGTCTGATGACGAAGCTGTTAGCATCAATATTAAACATTTCTAATTTGTGCTTTCACAACTTCGGTATCGCTGCTGTAGATGATCTGCTGCGTTCAAACGCCCGTAAACGATGAAACAAGCTACAACCTGCAGGCTGAACTGTTGGTCCTCGGCGCCCTCAGCGAACACAACAGGACCGTGTTTGTATTCAGTGCTGTAGAGAACATGTCGATGTGATTCGAGGGTTCTGATTTGGCTCGTTTATCGACGCGGTCAGCAGTCGGAGCTGCAGCAGTACCGCCGCTGATTTATGGTCCTTTAAAACTCTCAGAGCCTGATTGCTGCAATTTGCATCCAAAACACGCTCCTTCTGCGACCGAGTCCGACTCACATGATGCACATCTTCATAGATCCATTGTGACAAACACTCTGTGAGGATACTGTGATCGACAGAAGCTGCCTGAGAATTCTCATGTTTTCAAGTTTTCTGCAGAATCAAAGTAAACCAGCGATAGAAGTCCGTACAGCTGTTGGCAGATAAGAGACGGGAACTGCTGATAGCTTATTCGGCACACCTTCACTGGTGCCAAAATGTAAACAGATGTAGGCTTTGAACCGACATTACTGTGGACATTTCAAAATAAAATCCCTTTTATGTCGTTATTTCTGTTTAAAAGAGCAGAAACAGGATGTTAACAGGACGGCGGAGTCAGATAAACTCAGACCGTCATCGAGAAAATCTTATAGAGGAAGTGTTCGTACTGTGTGTTCGTACTGTGTGTGTGTGTGTGTTCGTTTTTATGTGTGTGAGTGAGAGAGTGAGTGAGCATGTGCACACTTGCACAGCCTTAATACAATCAATGAAATCTTATTAGATGTTTTTACTCTCCCTTTCATTATTTGCTGTGAGTGTGAGTGTGTGTGTGTGTGTGTGTGTGAGAGTGTGTGTGTGAGAGTGTGTGTGTGTGTGTGTGTGTGTGTGTGTGTGTGTGTGTGTGAGAGAGTCAACCTGATGTTTCCAGATCAGTCACAGCTGTTGTGTCTGTTTTTATTACTTTCTCAGCAGGTGGGGGAGACTTTCTTCCCTCCGTCTTTATTCGTCTCGTCGTCTCTTTGTCCCGGCCCGTTATTAGCTCGGCCGAGCGCTGGTCATCCCGACATATTGAGTCCTCACTGATGCGAGATTCTTCTGCTCTCCTGCATCAATAACTGGGGAAGGAATTTGCCGCCATCCTGACCAGTAATGAAATGTGTGGCGTCTGTTGTTATTCAGCAGCTGAAGTCAGAAAGTGAGCAGGCTTTAATTAATTGTCACGTCGTGTTTTTGTTCATGTCAGAAAATAAAATACAATTTAAATCGTGATATTATTCTGAACGCTACATCGTTCCTGCTATAATCGCAAGGATTAATCAATTAATCGTCAGCTATTTAATTAGCCGGCAACTATTTTGATATTCGGTTTAATTCGTCTTTCAAGGTAAACAGTTAAAGTTCTCTGAGTTCAGCTCGTTAAATGCGAATATTTTCTGGTTTCTCTCGACCTCTCTGACAGTAAACTGAATATTTTTTGTGGTTGTGGACAAAACAAGACATTTTGAAGACGTCGTTTTTGCCTTTGGAAAAACTGAACCACATTTTTTCACCATTTTCTGACATTTTCTGAACCAGAAAAATAAAACATCTTCAAAAAACGAAATGCCCAAGTACAAAAACCTCAAAACTTTAAAAAATATTCGGAGGCATCTGCAGTAGTTTAGCCAAAATTGAATGAGTAGATGTCGACTATTAGATCAGACGCAATCTATTTTGAAGTAATTTCTTATTAAAAAACATCAAAGGTCTTTAATTTCCCTTTATTTAGAGGACATCTGATATCTTTCCCCATTTTCTACTAATCAAGTAATCAAGATAATAAAATATGAAACAATGTAGTTGATGAATTGATTAGTTACCAACTATTTTGTTAATTGATTTATTCATTTTTAAAAGCAAGAAGTCTGAATTCTCTGTTTCCAGTTTTTTAAATGTAACAATGTGTTGTGGAGAATACAAGACATTTAAGGCATCTTTTGGAAACACTGATCCACATTTTTCACCATTTTGTAGACCAAAAAACGAGAAGATGACTGACAGTAAAAATAAAATGTGTTGGCTTATTGCTAAAGCTGCCGTTGAAAGACAGCTGACCACATGAGCCACCGGCTGTGTTCAACTCCATCAGTGAAATCATGAATCATGAAATCACACATTCAGAAATGTATTTTTAAAAAGCGGTCGACTTGACCGACGGTGACAGCAGCTTCGCTCCTACATCAGCCCCTGTTTTTTCCACACGTTGTGCCAAATCATTAAAGCATGTTTATCGCAAAGTCGCATCATTTCACCTTCAATTTACACAAAACTCAGCGGGCCAAGAGTGGAATCTTAAGGAACGGAGAATCTGCTGCTTGTTTTTGGCTTAATGACAACACATTAGTGGAACTGTGGGGATTTCCACACAACAACAGCAACAGGCGACACGCAGAGACACAACGAGCCCAGAATTTATAAGTGAGACTGATGACACCGTATGAAACCTAACGAGGCCTCCTCCAATGAGCGTCATCCGTCCGGGGGGATGCATTCAGGGGAAACTACACTTGGTCCTGCCTTGCTCAAGAGCTCCTTGGTAGAAACCTCAGACAAGTTCTTCCTGTTTTATATGGAGCTGAAGACGTTTTGGGTCACAATCTGCTGGGGGTCCTCGGGAAGTTATAAGCTTTTTCTCAAACTGGCAGACGCTCTGTTAGTTCTTCTGTCATTAATCAATACGAGTTTATAATTACATCACATAGTCTTAAATGATCCATGTTCTGATTCAACAACAATATCAATGAAAATGACTTTTTTGAGGAAATATTCAGGTGCCTGGCTGAAAAATACAGTTTTTGACGTCAGAATCCCTCTGACTGAGAGTGACAGGAGCTTTAACCTCATTATAGTTCTTTATATCCATATTTATGTTGACTTTGTGCATATAAAATAGTCAAAAACACATACTTAGGTGGAAATACAGCCTTTTCAAAGAAAAAAATGCATAAAACAACTGATATAAACTGTATGCGCGATGCCTCATTAGCTGTTGTAGGCTCTAGGACGGGCACAAAGCATCTGCGATCACGTTTTTCTTTTGCCATTTCAACATGATTTAATCATTGAATCCTGTGTTTCTGACTAAAAACGTTACTGAGATGCATCTAGTGGACATCTGGGAATAACAGAAGACAGTGTTTTCACTCGTTCTGCCTAAAATCTGTCAAATATCGAGCAGCTTGTCTGAGATTAACTGCATAACGTTAAGTACATTTTCAGAAAAATAAGAGTCCTGATGTGGTGAATTATCAGGACTGAGGTGTGATACAAGGTTGTGTAACTTAAAGAAACTCTCAATAATTCTGTTAAAGCACCAATTTGAGCCTCAACATCTCCAGCCGGCTCACTGTCGGTTCTTAGAAATTGAAGTCTCTGGAGACTATTCTGGAGAAAAGAGTGCTGAACTTTAACTCCAATATTCCCTCTCCTTTCAGAGAGAAACATCTGGCTCTTAAGCTGCTTGATGTTTGACTTTCTTCGCCAGCTCGTCTTTAACCGCGTCCGCCTGCTGTTTGGTGCCGGACAGACGGAGTACGGTGATGAAAACGCTCACTGAGACAGAACCGGGCTGGAAATGTGCTGCGAAGAAACAAAACTCTGCAGCCGAAATAGAATAAAACACATCAGAACTCTCTGTGATTGTTTTTAGGTGATGTTTCATTTCACACAGTCGATTTATTCATTGTTGATGTAAAAATATTAAATGAGTCCGTCTGTAATGTGACTGTCACAAAAAGGGAATCAGAGGAAATGTCGCCGTGTTGGAGCCACGTTTGTCTTCATCCTCCAAACGTGCAGCTTCAGATCTGTTCTGCTGACTGTCGCTGTAAACAAGGATCCCTTCTTTAATTGATTTAATTCAGGCTAGGACAAAAAGAGGCAGACAGACAGGCAGACAGACAGACAGACACCCCCTCACTACTGCCACTTAGAAGAAAACCCACAAAGCTAATTAATCAGGGGCCGACTGGCTCATTTGCATGTTTTGTAAGCACTAATTAAGATATGCAAAATATCCAGATGAGCGCTGCAGCCTAAATATATTTTAAGCGACTCGTCGGCGCAGAGGTATGGATGGGAAAATCGATAGAGGATGCGTCCTTCGCCGTCGCATTAATCTAAAGCTGGAGGTCGGACGAGGGTCTCGGTGATTGTGCCGCTTAAATATTAATACAGCGGGTCGTGACGGAGAGCCGGACAGATGGACCTCACGTCTGATGCAAAAGGGCTGCAAGACCTGAAGCGGTCCAGAACGTATAGACGGGAGACGACACGCCGGATTTATTCTCCTCCGCATCCAAAGAATATGTTCTCTGTTTTCCGTTTTTATGTCTTAAAACCAAATCAGAATAAATCAGCTTTGGATAGTGTGAACAACTAAAGGGTCAGTTCACCTAAAAGACTGAAACATTGAAGTAAAATAAAACACAGATCTTCATCAACAAATCTTTCTGTGATTCAACACAGCATCTGTTGAAGACAGTGGACTTGGTTGCTGCAGAAATGACAATGAAATATCCATCAATCAATCAATCAGTCAGTCAGTCAACCTTTATTTATACTGGAGATGATTAGCGAGGTCAAACAATCAATACAAAAAACAACAACAATCAAACCACCACAACGTTGTCGACATGCCAGAATAATTTAAAAGATAACATATTGTGAAAAATGAATATATTTATTCTGAAGTAACGTTTAGCTGTTATTCAGAATTAGAGCCAGACTTATACACCCGTCCTCGGATGGTCCCATTTTCCGAGTTTGGAAGTCATTCTTCCAACCGATGTGTGATCAACATGGACGCCATTAAGAAGTCGTTTTGCATTTTACAGCTCAGAGCGTTTAAACATCTCGTTGACAGATGTTTCCAGTATTTGAGCGATGAGGGAAAACAAGAGAAAACATGTTTTCAGCATCATACGAACCTCAACTCATAAAGTCCTGCACCAGAATCTTCTCTGACTTTGACCTTGAGAGGGTACTCATGAATGTTCCCAGTCCCAACAACACATTCAGTTTATTTTTGTGCTAAATGTGTGTTTACTGAAGACGGCGTTAGCAGCCTGGCTACTGGCCAAAGCATGAAACAACCGTAAGAATCACGTTTTGACCTGGAAACGCTGATCTCAGTGCTGCTGTGAAGTCCCGGTGGTGAGAGGAGACAAATATCAACGAGGGAACAGACGTTGACACAACACCGGAGTGTCTCCATCCAGTGGACGCTCGTCTGATCACCTTCTTTGCCTCCTCCTCCAGCCTTCGTGCCGTAATTCAACCTTCATTTTGTAGTGAAAGCGGGTTTATAATCAACCGATCGATGTTTGGATGGTGTTATTTTCCTTATACACCTCAGAGATGTAAACTTTGAACGCATGACGACTACACTATTGTTTATTTACCTCAGTACGAGGTCTGAGTTCATGTTCCAGATTGTGTCAGTAACGAACAAACATCCACTGTTTTTATCTGTAATAGCAGCGTAGTGATGATGATGATGATGATGATAACCTCTGAGGCTCAGAGCACTGAGAGTAGTACTACACACACACACACACACACACACACACACACACTCCTGGTTAGTATCAGGTTGGTGATGGATGGAGGATGAGGTCAGTCCTGAGGGGGATCCAGACTCTCTGGAAAAGACCTGTTGTTCTCTCTCTCTCTCTCTTTCCCTCACTGTCTCTCTGTGTCTCTCGTCCCGCTGTGCTGCAAATCCTCTGATGATCTCATCCACTCACTCACAGAGCCTCAGTAACACACACACACACACACACACACACACACACACACACACACACACACACACTCATCACATCCTGGGGAAAACACTGCTGGTGATTCCCTCTTAAAGGAGCTTCTCGGTGCTTCACAAAATGCAAACTGCATCATTTA
The DNA here is from genome assembly GCF_900880675.1 of Sparus aurata. Classification (NCBI taxonomy): domain Eukaryota; kingdom Metazoa; phylum Chordata; class Actinopteri; order Spariformes; family Sparidae; genus Sparus; species Sparus aurata. Next base: position 1,941,376 of record NC_044189.1, on the reverse strand, counting down.
AAAAAAACAAATCGAAGGTGATTCTCCGTCGCTGAGTCCCAAACAGGAAGTGAATCCTGGAAAACGCTGTCATGCTGAAACGCTGCTGTTTTTAGTGCTCGATATCCAGGAAGTAAAAACGAGCAGAGGCTTCGTGAAATCAAGAGTAATTTGGCCTGTTTCCTGTGGTGAAAGTGACGGGGGATTTCCTCCGGCTCTAGTTTAGTCACAGCGTCTATAAACCACATTCACGAGACGGACGCTCAACTCTGACACCATGCTTACTGCTGCAAACGTGTTGCCCTGCTCTTCTAGAATAACTTGTGTACAAACAGACTCTGGTAAAAGTAGAAGTACTGATTGACAGCTTCTTTACTCCTGTAAAAGTAGAAGTACTGATTGACAGCTTCTTTACTCCTGTAAAAGTAGAAGTACTGATTGACAGCTTCTTTACTCCTGTAAAAGTAGAAGTACTGATTGACAGCTTCTTTACTCCTGTAAAAGTAGAAGTACTGATTGACAGCTTCTTTACTCCTGTAAAAGTAGAAGTACTGATTCAGCTTGTTTATTCCAGTAAAGTAATAGATTACAGGCTCTGACATGTACTCAGAGTATCAGAGTAAAAAGTCTCCCTCTGAAGGACATTTGTGGTCAAAGCTAACTGAAACTCACATCATATTAATAGAATTCAAAGACTATTAAAGTTAAAGGTAAAATCGGTAGGATTTGTCCCAGCTGTTCCTGAACGCACCACAAAGACAGTTGATTGTTGAGTCTCATTCCCAGGACGTCAAATAGACACATGTTGGGTTGGTAAAGCGTCCCGAGCAGCAACAAAGAGAGAAAATCAGAAACTCTCTGCAGATACGAGACACTAACACGCCTTTTCTCCACATTCCAGTCTCCCTCTCTGTCTGTTTACGCCTTCTTACGTCTTTTACGTCTTTGTCTCGTCTCGCTGCGTCTGCCATAAGTGAAAATAAAATATTGTAATCCATAATTCACCTCAAATGCATCAAACTGAAGTAACAAGCCTGTTTTTAAAACTGTGAGGAGGTGAAGGTTCAGATATTTGTGTTCAGATGTCAGAAATAAATATACCTAAGTACAGAAACCTGAAGTGTGACATCAGAGGAACATGTGAAGACGGTCTTTTACTTGTGAACCTTCAGGGACAGTACTGCAGGTTATTTACAGTAATCTGGAGCCTTCATGTAAATTTAGGATTAAGATTATTATTGAACCCAGTAGCAACAATACCAAACTCCCGAGCTTGCTGAGCTAAATGGAATTCAGCCTCTGTTAATGTTGATTTTTGTCATTTCTGCCTCGACAAAGGTCAATTCTGGAATCATTCAGAGCTGTTCTACTTGGTTTCACACTGAATGGAGAGCAGATTGAGATCTGATGAGTCATAAACTCCTCTTAGAATTAGAATTAAATGATTGTTGGATTAAATTTAACACATTTGTTTGTGGAGGAAGCAGTTTAATCCCCAGCAGTCAACAGTCTGTTAGGATAAACTGTATATAAACATTTTCTGCTGACGGATTAATTTTATTACGAACTCATTTAGATTTATTTTACATATTTTAACTGAACTGAATTTCTTCGTCCTGTTTCGAGAGCAGAAAATGATTTAATTTTCTCAGCGGCACATCAAAACCACAGAAGAAGAAAGAAGCAGATGCTGCAGGAAGTTTTCACATTAACAGCAGATACACTGTTGACCTTTTCAAAATAAAACACTTGACTTCCCTTTAGTTTTTTTAATATTACTTCATGAGATGAATAATGTTTTGTTCCAGCAGCGACGCTCGCAGCAGAAATACTGCTGAATGCAGCCGGTAGTGAAGGTTGACTGTGTGTGTGTGTGTGTGTGTGTGTGTGTGTGTGTGTGTGTGTGTGTGCGCGCGCATGTGTGTGTGTGTGTGTTGACACCTCTGTATACACACTCTGCAGCGCTGCGCTCAGGATTTTATTGCCTCCAATTAATTTTCAACTTTCACCTTTAACGTAAGACAAAGTCTCAGTTTAGAGGACACACACGCGCACGCACACACACACACACACACACACACACACACACACACACACACACACACACACACACACACGCGCACACACACTGCACATGATTCACAAACTGATTATTTTCTTTTCCTTTTGTCTTTTGTTCTGTTTTGTTTGTGACTGTTTCTTTTTCAGATCCTGATGATGTTCTGGTTCTGATTGTAATGATGTTCTTGTTCTGATTGTAATGATGTTCTGGTTCTGATTGTAATGATGTTCTGGTTCTGATTGTAATGATGTTCTGGTTCTGATCGTGATGTTCTACTGGTTCAGATCCTGACGATGTTCTGGTTCTTGTCCTATACCTAATATTGTTCTGGTCTTGATGTCGTTCTCATCCTGATCCTGATTTTATGGTTCTGATCCTGATTCTGATGTTGTTCTGGTTCTGATACTGATGATGTTCTGGTTCTGGTCCTGATGTTATTCTGGTTCTGGTCCTGATGTTGTTCTGGTCCTGGTCCTGTTGATGTTCTGGTCCTGTTCATGTTGTTCTGGTTCTGGTCCTGATGTCGTTCTCGTCCTGATCCTGATTTTCTGCTTCTGATCTTGATTCTTATCTTGTTGTTTATGATACTGATGATGTTCTGGTTCTGATCCTGATGCTGATGTTGTTCTGGTCCTGGTCCTGATGCTGATGTTGCTGTGGTCCTGGTTCTGATGCAACAAGCCCTCCTGAGCTTGACTTTTTGACGAGCGTCCTTCTTCTTTCTACGTCTCTCTTGCTAACTGAAGTTAAATAAAACCGGCACGACCCACAGCGTCCGTGAGCAGTCTCACATGTTAACAGGTCAGAACCGACACACTGGACCTGTAAGCCAGGCGAGGCTGCAGTGGCACTTCATCTAGAGATTCAGAACTCGACCCGCCTGTCCGGTGCAGAGGTGAAGTGTCATCGTCCTCACACAGCTGCTCGTCTCTTAGCAGCACGTTCACACCTCACACATTAATGAGTCTTCATCATCTATCACGTGTTGTGATTGATCACGTGTTGTTATTGATCACGTGTTGTGTGTATTGAGGAAACATCACACCCAGATGAAATGGTGGCGGCCTCTGAGGTGTGATTAAGGAATCATTTCAGGCGGCAGACTGTCAGGTGTTGTGATGGCGGACGATCAGACGAGGTCAAAGTTGAACCCGTCAGAAGTTTCTTCGCTGCTCGACGAGGTGACGAGCAACGCCATCTCTCCGTCCAACCGTCCGTCTGTCTCGCTCTTTGTTTCTCTCTCTCTCTCTTTGTCGCTTCCTCCCTTCGCCGTTTTGGCACATGTTGCCACGGTAACCACTGCCTATTTTTTGGCCAAGTTGTGGTGCAGTTTTTAAGGCCCATACTGGGTTCTACCACTCCTTCATGTACGCACATTCAAACACACCCACCAACACCCCCTGTTCTCACACACACACACAGACACACACACACACCATCATCATCATCAACACCTCCACGGCTGCATCACACACACACACACGCTGTCACACCTACACACATGTGCAGCAGGTCCGATTTGTCTTCCCTCACACACACACACTCACACACACACACCCACTCCTCCGCTGACGTTCCTTTTTCTGCTTTCAGATTCCACAGGAGATTACCCAGAGTGCCGCTGGCCCGACGATCATCCAGAAGGGAGAGAGACAGCGAGGAGGACACACCGTGATTGGAGGAGGAGGTGGAGCCTCAGGCAGACCCCTCCCCCCTCAAGTGAAGCCCCTCCCCTCAAGGAAGTGCAGTAAGTAGCTGCTTTTATCATATTTTGAAGCCAGATGTTGTTTTTTTTAAGCTGTTTTATTTTGAAATATGGACATCTTCGTTATCAGCCCGTCTTCTTGCTCGTTGGAGCTCCACAGGATAATGGAAAGTTTTGTCTTTCCGTAGCGACGGCGTACAAATGTGTGTCTGACGAAGAGAAAGCACTTTAAATCCGGTTACACAACCTCGAATCAGCCTTGAACCACTGGAAGAAAAGTGTCTGAGAGCTCCTGCAGCACACGCTCGGCTGAGAGGTGACGATTTTCAAAGGTTGCTGAACTTTTGTTGAAATTCAAGGTAAATGCCAGTCGTGTGCCGGCAGGTCTTGAGTCGTGTTTGTTTTAATGGCGGCTCTGGTTGGATGGAGGAGCTGTTGTTGTTGTTGAGTGGTGAAGTTGAGCAGTTGAGCCTCCACTTGTTGTTTGTGGCAAACCGACCATTTTGTCCGTGTCGACAACCCAGATTTAATTTCTATCTGTAGTTTCGCGGCAGCAGAGGAACTATAGTTGCTTCATAATTTATAAAATGTTTTATTTATCTTTAATGTGCTCCAGAAGAAGCTCTGCTGTAGCGAACCAAATTATTCTGGTGTCAGCAGTTGCTTTAAGTTGGCCTTGAACTGAAGACCATGTGGAGGTTTTTGTAAATCTCAACAGAGTGTAAAGAAACAGGATGGCGTCTTTGTTCTGTGCTGCAGAGATGTCTACGGAAATTAGCAAGCTAACCAGCTAGCCCCGGCCGTCGTGTCTCTGATAGTTCTGTAGTTTCAGCCTTAAGATGTAAAAGAAGTCCAAGCCGTTTAATTCTAGAGAATTCTGGTGTTCTGGGAACATGTTGTCTATTTATTTATGACAGTGGACTTCAGCAGCGTCAATCAGCACCGAGCAGCAAGTCAGAAATATTAACAATAAAAACACTTGAAACAAAAAAAATTAATTAAGCGATTTAACGATGCAGCTACTCAACCACAGCAGAAGCACAAAAGTCAAGGAGAAAATATGAAGTAAACAAAGTCTGTGCAACTCAACAACATCAGGCAGACGCGACCCTCCGCCCCTGAAACACTCCTGAAGAACCGTGGACCGTGTCCTGGTGGACTCAAGAGGTACCGTGTCAACAAAACAAACTCACAAAATGTCAAGAAAGAAAATATTTGGACACCTATTTTCCTTTATAAACAGAAAGAATACAACTAGCTTTCAGCTCATCGTTAGACACACATAAACTGAATCAAGGCCACCGGAACAAAGTTGGTTTGTCTCAACAGTCACCTCTGGGTCGGTCCAAATAAATCCTCAGTACACAGAGTAAGATGTGAAAGTATTCCGGCTTTACACGCTGCTGATGTCCGACTTTTTCTTTCCTCTGCTGCCTGGCGTGTCTTCTAGTTCCAGAAGTCATAGTCCTGGTCAGAGCTGCTGTAAATCGCCTCCTTCCTGTACTGACCTCCATCGTGGTTCAGTCTCAATCTGCTGTCCATCGTGTTTGCTGGGGTTAGAGAAGATCCTGGTTCACCGCAGTGAGTCCAGTCTCCTCATCAGACCACGTAGCTCCACCGTTAACTGAGCTACGTGCTAATAGCCGCTAGCCGCTGCAGCCAAAGAGAGCGACAGAGGATTTATTTGTGGCTTCAGAAACGTGGAAAAGCTTCCTAAATATAAAGAAAACTGTTGTGAATGTTGGATCTCGACCCGCATATGCCATCCTCCAAAGGCTGTCAGGTAACACAATCACCTGCAGACCACAGTGTGAAGTCATTTATTAACAAAGGAATGTTTTAGATCATCAAATGTCACATTTGCAGCTTTTTCTGTGCCATCGTTTGTGTTTTTTATGTGTTTGGCTTCAAAATGTGTCATTGATTCATTCTAACTTCTGTGGTCAATAGAAAAAACAATAAAAGCAATAAAGAAAATGTTTGTTAGCTGCAGTCAACCACTGAGATGCCCTTAATGTTACTATCTCATCGTTAAATAAAGTAAATTAATAGTTAACCGCCGCACGTGCTGTGAGTGTTACAACTTTAACATAACCGAAGCCAAAATCGTTAGAAATTAACCGTGAATCCTGCGCCTGCATTAATTAGCCACAACAGTTTGTAGACCCTCAAAACTGAGGCGAGACCTGAACAGCTTGGACGAACACCGAGGGAAGTGAGGTGTTACTAGACTGATGTCAAACTGTAACCAGGAGAACGTCCAAGAGCTCAGTGTGAAAACACATCACGAGTACAAGTTGTAATCTCTGAAGCGTGTGAGATCTGAAACTTTGTCAGGTGGAAAAAAAGAAATCAGCTTTTAAATAGAAGCTAGTCGTTCGCTTTATCTCTTCATCTGTGGGTGAGAAAACAAACTGTCAGAGAGAAGTCTCCACATTTCGTAGTGAAGAGCGACGACTGTAAAACAAGCCGGTGTAAATCCCCAAGATTTGTTCAGAGCGATGAGTCAGTCGGAGGAAGATGTGATGAGACGGCTCGGAGGAGGAAATCCAGCAGGAGAAAACAGATCCTCCGTGAAGAAGAAGAAGAAGAAGAAGAAGAAGAAGAAGAAGAAGAAGAAGAGATATTAATGCTCCATGATTTACCTTTTGCACATCACATTTTGCAACGTACGTCACGTGACGGTAGAACAACAGATTGCTGCAGAAGTTTTCCCGGAATTGGAAAAGGAGTGATTGAACTTCCTGTTAAAAGAAACAGGACAAACACCTGTAGAGTCTCAGTCTGTGAAGCTGTTTTGTTTACACATAAATATGAGTTGACGTAAATATTGGAGAAAAGCTCTCAGACCTTCCACTGGCAGTAAATTCCTCCCAGGGCCTTAAATTCAGTGTTTTCCGTCTCTTTTCCCACTTTCTGAGCGACTGAAGGACGTCGGAGGGACAAAAGAAGCCCAAACACGCGTCGCTTCATTTGATTTTACTTTAGTTTTCTCTTCCTGATGGACGAGAAGTGGTTCCACCTGACACCCCTGAGCACAAAAAGACACAACACCTGTGGCTTCAAGATGATGTGAAGCTTTTTTTAATGCTCACATTTTCACAGCATGAATGACGTGAATATCTGAGACGAGCTGCAAAATGTTTGTCATTCGTGCCAGGGATTGTTTTTTCTCCTCTTATCCCAGTTTTTGAGCGGCTGAAGGACGCTGGAGGGACAAAAGATGAGACGCTGGGTTTGATTTTAAAATGTTTCTCTTCTTTGTGATTTCACCTGATAGTGGAGTGACGTCCAGACCAGAACGCTCTAGTTATAGACGTTATTTTTTAATATATATATGGATTTAAGCAGGATCACGTCGGCTACACTGGGAGGTCTGTTCTCAAAGGGTTAAACACACAAAAAGCTTTGAAAATATGTGTATGAAACCACAAAGAGCACAGTTTGAAAGCTATCATCATCTCGTCTTCACTGACTCAGACTCCACAGGTGCCTGGTTTTTTTGTTTTTGTCTGTTTTTCTACATGAAGTTAAACAAGGCTGTCAGGTGAAACCACTTCTGCATCAGGAAAACACGATGTAAAAGTAAAAATCAAACCCAGCGTCACATCTCAGGCGTCCTTCACCCTGAAAAAAGAGACGGAAAAACACAATTTCTGCAAAATTCAAGACCTTGGGATGAATTTATAATCGTTCATTTACATTATTGTTCCTCATTTTGTGTAGGGAGCTTTTCTCCAACATTCCCGTCGACTCGTCTTGATGTGCAGACGACTTCTCCTCCAGTGAGTCTTCTTGATTAAAGAAACAGAAAACCTGTGAAAGTGTGAACATGAAATAACAGAGCAGGTTCCACAGCAGCGTTTTTGAGAATATCATCGTCTCCTCCTCGCCGACTGAGACTCCTCATGTGTTTGCTCCTGGGTTGTTTTTTTTTGTGGTGTCGGTGAAATCAAATCAAAATCAAACCCAGCGTCACATCTTTTGTCCCTACGGCATCCTTCAGTCGCTCTGAAAGTGGGAAAAAAGGAGGAAAAACACAATATTTTGCAAATTTTAAGGCCCTGGGATGAATTTTCTCCAATATTTATGTCAACTCGTATCTTCCTGTGTGATTCTTCACGATTAAAGGAACATAAAAGCTACAAAAAAGCGTCTTTGAGAGCATCATCGTCTCGTCTTCGCTGAATGAGGCTCCACAAGTGTTCGCCCTGTTTTTTTGTCGGGTGAAACCTCTCCTCCACCAGGAAAACAACATTTTAAAATAAAACCCAGCGTCACATTTCGGAGCTCTTTTGTCCCTCCGGCGTCCTTCAGTCGCTCTGAAAGTGGGAAAAGAGCAGGAAAACACAACATTTGCAAAAACTCAAGGCCCCGAGATCAATTTAATGTCAGTGGAACGTCTGATTTTTCATTTCGCATTTGTTCAATAACAAAAAAAGAGCTCATTTTCCAGTGTTTTTGATAATCTGCATGCATTTTAATTCAAGGTTGAACAAAGGAACAAATATCGGGTCGTAAAAATGTGAAATTGGGGTTTTGAGTTGGTAGAAATGGAGCTGTGAAGGCTGCTGATGAAGAAGAGAAAGAGACGTGAAACTGCAGAGAGAACAAATGGAGTGAGAGTGAGAGCGTCACACCTGGGAGGCTGAGGAAGAGAAGGCCAGGACACCTTTTTGTTCAGGGGAAGTGTTTCCGACTAAAAAGTCAGCGAGACGCTTTGAGAGATGTGACATTTCAATCCCAAAATTCAAAACGGAGGTCCGGTGCTCTGCAGATTGGCTTTTTTTTCTGGAGTTAAAAAGTGCAAGATGGAGCGAGTGTGAGCGCCGGTGTGACAGAGCGAGAAGTAAAAATGAAATATCACATTTTAGTAGTGAAGTATTGAATGATCCGACAGCAGGAAGAACAAAAATGAGGAGCCGGAGTTAAGAGAAGAAGGTGATTTGATACCTGAGGAGGAGAAAAGAGCAGCAGGAGGAGACGGGAGATACAGTCGGAGCCAGGACTGAAGACGAGATGGTTTTTGAATCAGGTAGTGTGTATGTTGTGTGTGTGTGTGTGTGTGTGTGTGTGTGCGCCGGCCGTCCTCAGCTGGATCCAACATGCTCGGTTCAGCAGGTTCATGCACTAACAGTTTAAACATGGCAGCGTCTGCAGCCTCTGGTGCCCTCGCGGCACCAAACTGAAACCCACTTTGTAGTCCGAGCGGCCACAGAGGCGGCTGCTACACCGGACGATTGTGTAATTCGGGACAACACACACACATTTGGGGGAACTTTTCAACAAAGCGTGTTTCAGCAGAGCGTTCTCCGTTTGTGTTAAAAGTTTTGCTAACCACATCTGGAGCTGTCACGGAGGTCCGGAGCAGAATATTTGTATGTGGACCAGGATAGGAACAGACAGCTGACGAGTGACGGTGGACTCAGTCGCGGTCTGAAACGTACATTTGTTTGCTGCGTGGTTCCTTCAGCCGGAGAGCTCGAGACCACTGTGACCTTTGAGACGCATTTTGCAAACATTTCTTGGAGCCAGTGGGACTCAGACTAAACTAGGAGCACCTGTGCGACTTCCAAATATGTCCCTGTGATCGTGTTTGAATCCAGGCTGCAGTTTCAACGCTGAACCGATAAACCAGAACATTGTTTTGTGGGGCGAAACAGAACGTTCGATTTATTACGAACAGATTAATCAGTAATACAGTTAAGATGGAAACAAACACAAAAGTATTACGGAGCATGTGGAGCTCTTAAATTTTGTGCCGGTGCTCCCAAAATTTTCCAGCATTGGAGCAACGATGATGGAGGATGAAGTTGGTCTGGCGCCCTGGAAATGAAAACCACATTTATGACTGTACGCCTCTACACGCCCAGAACTGTTGGCCTCCTCTGTCGTCTATCTGTTGTGGAGTAAATGACTCGCTGCCGGTCGAGTTATCTTTCTACCAGGTGCACCTACGCGCCGTTTAAAGGAGATCACGGCTGTACGACGATGACGCCGTAGTGTGGATTTGGATGTTATTTGTGTGTTCGTCCGTACTGCCGATCCGTCTCTTCTTCAGTCACTTCAGGCTGATGTCACTCATGTTATTCTCACATTGTTCACGCTTCCGTTCTACGAGATACAAATACCAAATGTGCGGCGACACATGCGGACCTCCTCCGTCTTCTGCCGTACGTTACGGAGTAAATGAGTGATTACTGCTGATGGCTGATGAGTCACAGTTCGTCTCTTCTTGCTGCTCTGCGCTGATTTTCTGTAAAACCCTTTGAAACAAGATGAAGCGTAAAAAGCCTCTCGATGGTTTTGAGAAACATTCAGGAGTATTTTCATATTTAACTCACTGCCACAGTTACGTAGTCAGATGACTTCTGACTTGTTGGAGTGTAAAATCTGTGTAAATACCAAGTAACATCCAAACCGTGTTGAAATATTCTACTCATGTTGTTTGTGTGCATCTCTGAACCCGCTGAAACTTTCACCGTCTTTGCTATAAGATCTTTCCACTGCAGCTCCGGCACCAAATCACCAGTCTCCGGGCTCGCTGGTGCAGAAAACCTGACCATCCAGAGCCAAAATTCACCAGCGCTTGGCTGCGGTCCAGTCAGCTTTTTCAGTGTTTTCCTGGGCAGCAGCCAGCCTGCAGGCCGGTGCCAGCCCCACTGGGTGCTCGGGAAGGTTTATTTTCCCGGCCCTTCTGCTTTATTGAATGGGCTCTGTGGAGCTCAAGGGGTGGAGCGCCGTGCTAACACTGCCAAGGTGATGGGGGGCAGTTTGCACAGGGGTCATCCTGCTAAAAATATTTGCATCGAAGGTGCTGCGAAACACCTCGAATGAAAGCTACCAGCGAACAGCAGAATGCTGCGGTAGCAGGAACGACTCTGCTCCTGATAACGTGGAGGGTTTTTCCTCCTCTTCTTACCTGCAGAGTCGGAGAGATTTCATGACCCTTCAGGTCTTTGTAACCTGATTAAACTGCGACAGTTTCATCTAAAAAACGAGTGGGTTGTAAGAGAAGATCAGGCTGTTTTCTGCTCTCTGAGGAAGCTCAGATTTATGCAGATATGCTTCTTAATCACCTGCGATACCTCACTGCAGGTATAGCAGCTGAATGATGTTATCTGTCCTAACTCTGAACTTAATGATTGAATATTAAGGATGCGTCTCGTTGTTAATTGTGTAAAACAAAGGCTGCAGATTTAAGATGAATCCATCAGCTAACAGCTGATTGCACCTGATGATTCTGAGTGCTCTTCTCTTCTCACCTGCGTGGAGACGTCATCGGTCGCTGGGATTTCATGACCCGTCAGGTCTTGGAAACTTGATGAAACAGCAACGGGTTCATCTTAAAAACGAGTGGCTTGTAAGAGAAGATCAGGCAGTTTTCTGCTCGCTGAAGAAGCTCAGATTTATACAGATATGAAGCTTAATCACCTGCGATACGTCACTGCGTGTGCGGCTGCTGAATGACGTTATCAGTTTTAATTGCACGTCAATACTTATTATTAATTGTGGAAAACAAATCCTGCAGGATTGATGTCAGAGCTTGCAGGAGGCTGCAGGAACGACTGCACCTGACGATCGGAGGGCTTCTCTCCTCTTCTTCCCTCGTGGAGACTCGTCTGTAGGAGAGTTTCTCGACCCCTCCGCTTTTGAAACCGGATTTAGAAGTTGAGTGGGCTGCAAGAGAAGATGAGGATGTTTTCTTTGCGTTACCACCTGCACGTATATCCGCTGAACAACGCTTTCATTCTCAATTATGTGGGAAAAAATCAAACGTTTAACATCGACAGACCTAAATGTTTGAGTATCGTCGCTGCGCCTCGTTATTAATTGTGGAGAAACAAAGGCTGCACGATTAATGCGATGCCCTAATGTTGTGTCACTCTCTGATCGTACTGTTGTTAATAAAATCGCCATCTGTCAGCGCCAAATGCTGCTGCTTCACTCTTAAATCTGCGCGGTGGCGGCGGCGGCGGTGGGATTGTGTGTGCGTGTGTGTGTGTGTGTGTGTGTGTGTGTGTGTGCGTGTGTGTGTGTGTGTGTGTGTAGTGCCGGTACTGTACGGGGGCTGGTGGGATCTCCACAACCGCTGGTGGAGGTATCGACTACGTGGGAGAGAGAGTGACTCACCCCTCAAAATCCACACACACAAACACACACACACACACAGATACACACCTGTGGAGGAGGTGTGTGTGTGTGTGTGTGTGTGTGTGTGTGTGGGCAGTCGGTGTGTCCGGGCAGATTGTTGCAGAGCTGTAGTACGAAGCCTCGCTGCTGCTGCTGCTGCTGCTGCTGCTGAACTCCACCACAACACTTTCTCTTCCTCTGTGCGTCTCTGCCGTGGTGAACACACCTGCGCGGCTCCTGGTTGTAGCAGGAGACTCGATGTGATTCACTTGTTTTGCTTGTGTGTGATTTCAGCTCTTTTCCTCTCGAAGGTCTTAAGTTCTTTAACTTTCCCGTTGTCTTTTTTTTTGTGTTTTTTTTCCTTCCTTCCCTCGGCTGCGAAGTGTTTGTGGGTGTTCTGAGTCGAGAAATGTGTCATCCCAAAGTCTGTGTGCCGATCCAAATCCCCCCTGTTGTTCTTCTGTTTGCAGAAATGTCTACAAATAATTAACACTATCAGAGTGACTTTCAACACATTCAAAGTGTATATGGCTCCGTAACAGTGTTGATACAACTTCTTTTAAAAGTTGGTGTGTTGACGCGGTATTAGAGTCATTTCTAACTCTTCTGTAGTGAAGATGTGACGCTCCCCGACACGAGTGCTCAGGACGAGAGGTGAACGCTCTCTCGGTGTCTTTGTTAACGACACAGGCGTCCATTGTAAGGTGTAAATAATCAATAACACATCTAATACCAGCACAACCAAATAAAGAACAACCTCTCAGCGCTCTCCGGTCGGTAAAGTGCTCCGCTGTGTGTTGGTTGCTCGTCTCGCTCCACTAACGTTGGTATCTGTGCGATGGGTTATGTAAATACTTCAAACCCCATCAGCCAGAGGCCTGTTATAGTAGGCAATGATATAATCTGTTTACAACAACACAAAATAATCTGCCCTTCTTCCTCTTTAGCCTCCTTCTTGTGGGCTGAACGCTCACTGTCAGTTTCAGAAGTGTTTATTCAGAGCGCCGTTCCTCTCAACATAGAACAAATGTAAATGTAAATCAGGTGAACTGAGCTGCAGCAGCTGAGTAAATCTGCAGCCATAGTTTGAGAGAATCCACTCAAAAAATGTGAATTAGTGTACACAGGTAGGAACCAATCAGAGGAGCGAGTGCCGTGGTTTAGATATGAGAGTATGTTTCGTCGACAGAAGAGCAAAGAACAACACCGAAGACTTGGAAGTCAGGATGAAATGGCAGCAGTTAACGTTTCTGCAAAAACCAAAACCAGCAGATACGTCCAAGTGTGTAGGTGTCATCGGCTACCAGCCAATCAGGTGACCGCAGTTCCGGCATTTATAAGCGTGACACCACCAGATATCTTTGAGGAGACCGTGGGACTGTGGAAGCCATGTTTGCGACAGAACCAGGTGTTTTTTAATGAGACATCATGTCGTTTCCAACCGTGATTGTCGCAATCCAAAGCAGACATTTTTCTGGCCGTCTCAAGCCGTGTTTGTGTTGACAGAACCGTGTTGGTTCCAAGGACACCTGGGACGTTTCCAGCCTTGTTTGCCGCAACCAAAAGCGAATATTTTTCACAGGAAGCGAGTCCTTTTCCAGCTGTGGTTTTGTGGAAACAGAAGTGGCGAAACATTAACGAGACGTTCTGTGGTTTTACAGAAACATCCTGATCTAACATTTATTCTGGTGATCCAGTAGTTTCTTGATGTAAAACATGTTTTTTCTCTGCTCTTGACTGGATCCACTAGCGGCACAGTAGTGCTGTCCTGCTGTTGATCTGATTGGTTGATAGACGCTGATAGACAGATGGTTCGTCCAATCGCCTGTTTGAAGATGGCTGCCCTTCTTTAAACAGGTTCTGTTGCCTTTCCGGATCGTTCTGTTCAACAAACTGTCTCTTTCTTAGTTTGGTGCATTGATGTGAGGAAGGTTAAAGTTTTTATCAACACACCAACTTTTCCACCTTAGCCAAGTGTTAAAACGTTTTCGCTGTATTTTGAGATCTTCGGGGGGATTTTGCTGTTTTCTACTGAGGCTTTTTAAAAAGTCCAATTTGTAAGAAAGCTTATTTTTTGACTGACACTTTGGGATTGTTGGCCGCCATCCTAAAGCGTCAGTATGTGACGGGTTGGGAATGAGACTTAAAAAAACATCAACCTTCTCAGAAATTGGACCTTTCATACACTAATTTGAAAATGTGCCAAGAAACAGTTGGATGGAAACCTGCCTAATGTTTACTGAGTTAATTTAGAGATAAACAAGCCTGAATCTGAGTTTTATATCCTGAAAGTCAAATGAATCAAACAGATTTCACTCCCACCAGAGTGACATGAACTCATCATGGAGGTTTGTGAAGCTTCACCATGAATGTCATGAATCTGAAAATCTGCAGGTTTTTTAAACTTTAATCAACTTGTGGTCTCCGACGGGTTTAAAGCGACTCCTCGCGGGTCTCTCTCCGGCTCAGAGACACTTAAGAACCCCGTCCATAAAAGATGAGGAGGTCAGGATTTAAGCCGCAGTGAAGCACTTCGCTTTCCAGACACAGTTTTGGGGGATTTTTAACACCGGCACCCCTCTGTTCGGCGAAAGCAGCTCAGTAACACTGGAGTTTATCCAGCAGCACATAATTGAGGCCATGATGAAGTCAAGTGTTTTTCAGAGTAATGAGTGTTAGACTGTTTTAGACTAGAAGGTAGATCCGCCTCACAGCTCTCTCCCCAATCTCCCACCCGCCCACCCACGCATTTGTTCAATTTTACTAAGTGCCACTCAAGAGATATTCCTCAAAAATAAAATATAAAAAAAATCTCAAATTGATTTTTTATTTATTTTTTATTTTTGGGGGGGTTTGGGGGGCAGAAAGGTGCAGATTTTACATGTTTTTAAAGACGTAAGTGACGGCAGAAATGGAGATTTTAAAGGTAACTAATCCAATTACAGTTGAAGAAAATGTGGCCGCTGTGTTCAAAATGCAGACGGGAAACAAGCTAATTGCGGCAGAATAAAGCGCCTGGAAGACCCTCATTCGGCCCCGGCGCTAATGATCGACAAAGTGTTCGATTTGTAGATGCATTTGTCTGAAATCACACGAGCCTGTGGCTGAAATTTTTGGTTTCAAAATTGGTTGGAGTTGGCAGTGGATGATTTATTTATTTTTTAAGTTTAGGAGACAGAAGTTTGGCAACGACTCTCCAAAAATGTAGGTTTGGTGTCAGACGTGTGGGAGACATAAAGAAGTCAAAAAACAGGAAGCAGACATGTAATGACATTTGTGATTTTCAAAATAATGGTTAGATTGACAGAGAGGTGAGTCTGTATTATTAAAGGGGCACGCCACAAATTTTATAGCACCTTATACTGAATATTATATTCTACGATTCTGTTTATTTCACATGTACGTCAGTAGATCTTTTACGTAATCAGTTTACTTTTGTTGGAAAAGATGTTCAGTGCTGACAGTGACACTTTCCTCCTGTTGCTCTGATTGGTTAAAGTTAACCTGTGATCGACAATGACGGGTGGATGGATCGTCCAATCAGCTGCCAAGTATTTTTTTTTGTTTTGTGAAAGTACCTTCCCCCTTTTTTTCAAATGGTCTCCAGATTGTTCTGTGTAACAAACCATCTGGCAGGTCGGGTTAAGTCAGGGAGGGTTAAAAAATGAAGATGGCATTGTGTTGCATTATGGGAAACGTAGGATATTTAAGGAGCTTGACACGTTCAAGCAACTAAGTTTGAGATATTTCTTTCCAGTTTTGATCTTTAAAAACATGTCTTCTAGTGGCTTCATCTTTATAAAGGTGCAATAATAAATCACCTACTCCACTTAAGGTCAGGTTTAGTTCCCTTGATGCGGTAAAATTTGGCAGATACAGAAGAAAAAGCAATATGAAGTAGTTTTTAGGGATATCAAACAGAACATTGTGCTCCTTAACGCAACACAACCTCGTACCTGAAAATATCCTTTAACTCTCCAAACCACACGACTGCTGTAGCGTACTAGCAACAGTCGGCCGAGACCTCTGGAAGTGGAACTACTTGGATAGATTTGATAAAACATCATCATTTGGGGTTAAATTTACTGCGCAACTTGCGTAACTTTACTGTGTTTAAGTCCTGTGCTTGTTCGACCCAACCATCCATCCCCAACCTCCTGTTGATGTCGCTCTTTATACGACTAACTGCAAAGTACCACAACCTTTTCCATCACTGGCAATCGACCCCTTCATTGGTTTAGGTTTGAGAAGGAGTTGGAAGTCTAATGCCTTAAAAACCTTTCATATCTTGGTGTTCTGATGAAGGTGGTGGAGAACTCATCGCCCCAATTGGGTTGATTGGGGAAAGATCGACAAGATTTTCATCAAATCATCCAGTGAGGTGCTGTATCTTTATGTTTCATCGCTCAGTTATTGAAGATCTTTCTTTAATTCGTCACCCGTCTCGTCTGAAGACATTTCTGCTCTCTCCTGCAGTTGTTATTAAACCATAAACGAGCAGAACGGGAAGAAAAAAAAAAGAAAAAGGAACACCAGGAAATTAAATATTTGGGGACATAAAGCCCATCTGTGTTCAGTAAAGCTCACAGGAAGCAGATTGTGCTTATAACAGTGTTCAGGATTAATCAGAGTGGGCATAAAGAGACAAGAAGCCTCAAATTACATGCTGAAAATAAAATCTCTAATGAGTGCGTTCAGATGATTGTGTTCATTTTAAATCCTTAAACCTCAACATTAAATACCTGTAGGTATTCTTTAAAAGCTGCCCAGCTGCTGCCGACTCCCTCTGAGGAAGCAGAAAACTCTGCAGCTCGGTCTGCAGTGTAAATGCAGGTTGGGGAATCCTCCATAATGTTTACCGAGTTTACCGACTTGGCTGACGGCTGTGTTTTCTTATCCTCTAACAGAGAGGGTGATTTGACTGATGCTTGTAACAGATTGCATCACAGCAGGAGACGAACTAAAACGGTTTACGCACCGCGGCTCTCCCTAAACTGTCTAACAGTGGCAGCGCTCCACCTTGTAAATTTGGAATAGTAATTTTAGAAATTTCCCAGCAGTCTATCTCCAATTGGCCTTCACTGGGAGTACTGTTTGATATCAGCGAAGTCTCGCAGCGTACCACCTCTGAACAGCAGAAATATGATCCCAGCTCTGTGAAACCAAACACTCTCACTACACCTGAGCCGCATTAAAATCTGTTTTTATTCATAACCCAGTTACCACACCAAGGTTTCTTTTTTCCCTCAGTCAGGCAGCGTGGTTAACACCTAAACATATCTTCACATGTTTTTTCTTAATGCGTACGCTGCTGTGACACGTGACCCGACGTTGACATCGCTAACATGAAGGTGTTTTTCTGTAAACACCCCCCCCCCCCAAAAAAAGAGGCAAGAACATAATCTAATATGACGAAACATTCCAGTTCTGTTGGTGTTAAATCAGCAACGAGCCAAGAAGAATCTCACCATATCACATCTTTTTACCGAGAGCTGCAGGGTATAACGGGAAACTCTCAATCTTTTGACAGTTTCAGGTTCATTTTATCACCAGAATTCCTCTAAATACTGTCCTTCCACCGTCCGGCTGCCAGAATGCACCAAACTGTTGTCATGGAAGTTGTTGTAGCTTCATCCTGCAGACTCAAACAGCATGTTCACTTTCTCTGCAAGTTAAAACAATAATCATTTTGGGTGCCCTGGTGGCCCACGGGGTTTAAGGCACTGACCACTAATCGTAGCGTCCACATGTTTGAATACAAGTCTTTTCCTTCCCACATTTCCTGTCATCTCCCAACTGGTGACGTCTGGTTTCTGCACTAAGAAGGCTTGTCTTTACGGATGGATAGAAACGCCACCACAAACATGGAAGAGAAGCAGATTTTCTTTGTTTTTTAAATACATGTTAGAGACAGTTGATGATTGACAACAGATCCGTGAACTGATGTCACCAGTTTTATAGCGGGCCAATGTCACGTCAGTTCTGTTTGATGGACCTCAACGGGACCTTATTTGGGAAAAAAACTGTACCCACGTGTTGGGCCTTACATTACACGAGGTACAATTAAGTAGTGTTTATGCAACATTAAAAGGGAGTTTTAGGTTAAATTTGGCCACCGATGATAATTAATGATTATCAGGGATAATTATTAATTGTGATAAATGTAATGTAATACAAGGCCCACTCATAATGGTGCCCCGTGCGAGGAATCAACACAGGTGATGCTTGTTAACTAAAAAGTCGTCACAAACACCAACATGGAGCCAACAGGGCTCAGAAAAGGTCTTAAAAAAGATGAACATCACAATTAATCTGCTCATATTGACAACTGCAGTTCTGTGAAAGGAGAGCTGGTTCTGGTTCAGTTCTGTGAGCTGCTGATATACAGGAGCAGCTCTACAATATTTAGATTTGCATCTTTATAATGATGTATTTTTTACAGTTTGATATTTGATTAGTTGAATGACAAACTGACAAACATCATGTGTGTGATTCATGACACAATTCAAACAGGATCAATACATTATCTGTCTCTCTTCATTCCCCATGGTGGTCCAACTAAATGGGCACGACTTCAGCTTATAGTTGTTACTGCCACTTACTACGTGGTACGGAGTGACATCACAACAACCAGGTGCACTTATAAGCTTTTACAAAACAACAGCACAAGAATCGCTTTGTTAAGTTACACAATGATCAGGTGAAATTCGAGGCCTGTAATACCAGAGAACAACTCTAAAAAATACCTGGGCTGCTGTTGATATCCCATCCAGGTGAAGTCTGTGTGTGGGAAACACTGTTTTTAATTGAGAATATGAGAAAAAGCGTCAGTAAATGATCACATTCTGTTTAATTTATGTTTATAAGACAGCGTCACGGCTCTTCTGGAGTAAACAGCTCGTGCTCCCGTCCTTGTCATTGGTTGACGCGATCCAATCTCAGGATCTTTGCATGAAGTTAAACCCTTTCCATCTTCACCTTGTCGCACTGATGGATGTCTCGTGTAAATCCTTTCATGGTGGCAGCTCTGGCAGGGTTGTTTGGCTTCACTGATGGCATCTTCAGTCGGTCAGTCCAGACTTCTTTAAAATCTGTACAATCTGATACAGACGTTTGTGGTCCCCAGACGATGAATCCCTGACTTTTCTCTCTGTTCATGACTGAATACCTTGGAAAAATGAGGACATTCCCTTCAGCCTGAGCTGGAGCTCAGCTAAGATGGTGAACATGATAAACATGATACGAAACAATAGCACGCCTGTACAGTTTACCGTCTCTCTAGACATTTGGTTTGTGCAGAATTCTGCCTTTTGTGCTGCTGAATTTTGACTCCAAGCAAGGTCTGTCCACAAAAGGTCTTTTTTCAGAATGGTTCAATTTGTTCTTTCTGTAACCTGAGACGTCCCGCTGAGGGACTGGAGACGGAGAAGGGTTGAGGATGTCGAGGATGGGAGAGCGAGGATGGGGAGGAGCAGGGCGACTCTCTCATTTAAACTGAACGCTTCAACAATCCATTTGTAGCGCAGGATTTTCCAAACAATTCCCCGATGACGGAGGTGGTGTAACAGAGAGAAAGAGACAAAAAAAAAAAATGGCAGAGCAGCCATGAAATCTGTCTCGTATCAAAGCCGTGTTAGCTTGATTCTACTTGTCTGTTGTTTATGAGTGCGGTGCTTCTCTTCAGAGCGGTGTTAGTACGTATGTTTCCGCTGTATAATATTCACATGGATGCTCGTTAGGCTGGACGCTGAACTCGACCACCTCACACGTTTTTTTCCCTCTCAGAGCACGAAACAACATCAGTGCAGTGAGCTCGGAGGACTCGGACCTCAGCTCCATCTGTACAGTATTATCCTTGTTGATTCCCCCTTTGTGAGCTCAGTTTCTGAGTCTATTTTGCATTAGTGCTGCATGAATCTTTTTCCACAAAAATCCTCCTCAAGGGTCGAAACAACAGAAACAGCCGGACCTGGACCGAGTATTTGTGTGTACGCCTGAAGCAGAAATCCACCCTGAACTCTGTTACACAACTGTTGGCAGCGAGCTTCACATGTTTGGGTCCTTTCAGCAGTTTGACGTATGTTTATTCTTGCTGTGGGTAATCGGCCAAACGGATTTGTTGTGTCCTGCTGGGTACCGAACCTCCACCTAAAGCTGACATGAATGGTTAATAGATGTCTCCTAATTTACATCAAGTGTTTGTCAGTTTTAAATGATTTTATTCAAATATTTTTACACCGCTGCCTGTGTTTAGATGACATTTAACATGTCAGAACCCTGGCCTGTTTTGTTAAATGAAAATTGTAGAGAGAAATGTATTTACATATTCATACTAGAAAAAGAAAAAGCGTTGTTTTTTAAATTGTGGTACAGAGACGCAGCACTGAGAGGGAACATTTCAAACAATTGCAGCCCAGTCGATGTGATGTCCAGATCGGATTCGTTAATGGCAGGAAAACATTTCAGGAATATTAAATATTAGATGTTTCTGTCTAGAATGTCAAAACAGTTTTCTTCACAGCTGAAACTCAACAGGCTCTGAAATGTACTCACTCTGAAGGACATTTGTGGTCAAAGCTAACTGAAGCTCACGTCATATTAATAGAATTCAAAGACTATTAAAGTTAAAGATTTGTCCCAGCTGTTCCTGAACGCACCACAAAGATATCTAGTTGTTGAGTCTCAGGCAGAGGGCGGACAGAAGCAGGTATTTTAGGACAAACATGATCTTTTCCTAATATAATAAAGTTTTATTTCTGCCTCAAACTCATCCGAGCCAAAACAGAGTTTCAACATTTCTAACTAGGAAACAGTCTAACCCAATTCCAGCCATGTTTGTGTTGACAGAAAATGGGATTTTAACCCAAAATAAGATCTCAACCAAATGGTTTTTGTGAGTAACCTGACTAGGTTGTTACCACAATGTTGTAATAAGACATAAAGATGAACCTCAAGTGAAGAAACATAGATTGGCATCATTGGGATGAAGGTTCACTGTGTGAAGCTGATAAACTGATCGACTGACGAACCATCAACGATCAGACAGATACAATCGCTTGTCGTCAGGAAACTCTGAAGTCACTGACTTTAACAGCCGACTTCCAAAATCAGTTTTGCTGCAGGAAGAAATGGTTTCAGCACTCGTCGCTGTGTTTGATGTGGGGGATTCTGGGAAATGTAGTAAAGTAGAAGCAGAGGCAGAAGTCTGAAGCACTCTGACTCTCTGCCTGACGTGCGATGAACAGTATGATGTCAGAATCTGAACCACCTAGATGATTTATCAGTGTTTGTAAATGTTACTCATGCTTCCAGAGTTTTCCAGAGCAGCGAGCAGCGAGTGGGAGTTGCACCGAGCCTACATCTGCACGGCATTACACTTGTTAATCTTCTCCAAGAGGCCAGAGCCTGTTTTCTCTGTAACAACATCTTGATTCCGTCCAAGTAATTCTTCCCTCGGGGGGGCGCGAGGAGTCGCAGCAGAGCAGCGGTGCACATACAGAAACTTTGATATCTTCCAAACACTCCCTCTCAGGTCGGCGGGTTCGATTCAGCCTCGTGGTGACGGCAGGGCAGGACGATTAGCTACGAGTTCACAGTCGATTTCTGTTTTGGTGAGCTGCTGAAGTGTGTTGGAGCGAGACTCTTCAAGACCAATGTCGGTCGGACGTCAGTCTAGACATCAGGTTCAGATCGTTCAGGGACAGAAAAAGATTCGTAGATCGACACGGGGAAGACAATCGTAGAAATCGATCGAGTCATTTATTAAGCAAAACAACCAACGTTTATCTGTTTGGTTGGTTGGAAAGAATTTAATCCAACCCTTGTTTCAGCTCAGCTCGTTTGTAGACTGCTTGTTCGTTTGTTTTTCGCTGCACCACGACCTCCTTCCTGACCAGAAAAGACACGGACATCTGACTTTTTATTTGAAGCCCTTAACTGTAAAGTTCATCCCTGAAGTTTATTTAAAACATTTCCTTCTTCCAGCTTCACAGAGAGCTGCTTTGTCTTTGTTTTTTGTCAGCAGTTGGTAACAGAATATGCTGAAAGTCACGTCATATTCGAGAGAGATTGAATTACGAACAACTAAGAAGGAAGAAATGTTGAAATTTGAAAAGTCTGTGTTGGCAGCCATGATGTCTCCCACTGGAGGTGAAAATATGACAGAATAGTCCACAAAACAATGAGACAGCGGCTGCACAGCTGCTGCTTCTACAGAAAACATCAATATGGCGACATGAAATAATTCATGTCGCTGATTAAAAAGGATCTGTGGAAAGTTTTTATGTCGTTTTGAGGTTCAAGCTTCTTTTAATTGTCATTCTGCAACACTGGATCGTGTAACGAGATACATCTTGAGGTCCGTTTATGCAGCTCTGTAGTCCGTCAGAGAACGCTTCTGTATCTTTTGCCAGGCTGAGCGGCTGTCATGGTGTGAATTCACCTCGAGCCTCCTTGGAGATGCAGTTATTGACGATGTATTGATCCAAAACAACTTGTTTTGTGCTTTAACGAGTGACCAGTCAAAGAAGCTGATGAGGACAGATGCTAACTTGGCGAGCGTCGAGGCTTTGGCTCAGAATGACGAGACGTTTCTGCTCCTTCCAGTCTCAATCAAAAATTGTGTGAATGCAGGATTAGCCTTTAGCATTAGCCGCTATCAGAGCTCTCCTCTGAGCTGCGGTTGTGAAATCACAATGTTGTGTGAGAACATGGAGTGGAGCCTCTTGAACATGTTTCAGGCGTTACACACAGACCGGTTAGAGGAGCTGATGAGAAAACCCATTCATTGCAGATGCTAGTGGAACAGATGCTAACTTGGCGAGGGTCGCGGGGGAGTTTGGCTGCTCTGTTTCCAGGCTGTATAGTTGTGGAGAGCAAACTTGTTGGAGCGAGCTAGCAGCTTCCAGGACGACAGCCACTTTCCAGAAAGCACGACTGATACAGCAAACCAGTAAAGGCTGAACAAACGCTGCGCTTCCAGTCAGCGACTCTGTTCTGGGGAATCCTCCATCGCGTCAAGCGTTGACCCGACTGAATCACATCTGACACATCCACTATATGGAGTGAAGGACTCTGATCACCACTACATCTGTGCTGCATTAGCTTCTTCTGATCGTCTCTGTCCGAAGCCAATGCCTGCGTGTGTGTGTGTGTGTTTGTGTGGAACTCGGAGGAGTTTTGTTTGACGGCGTCGCAGGAATTAACAGGATGTTAGATGACAAGAAGTTACACCGACACACAGTGGTCCCTCTGTCTGCTTCTTCGAACGGTTTGTGTTTGTTTATGGCAACAGGAGATTAGGACCCATCTGGTGTACGTGTGTGTAAATGTGTGTGTGTGTGTGTGTGTGTGTGGGTGGGTAGTAGGTTCGGTTTGGTCGGGAGGGCGTGCGGAGAGACGAAGAATAGAATTGGCGACTGTTTTTCCAGCTTCACATGTGTGTAAACGAGAGAGAGGGAGGGGGGAAAAAAAAGACGCAGCGAAGATGGATATGAAGACAAAAAGCTGCGTGTGTGTTGGTGTGATTTAATCTGATGTGTGTGTAGTGTGTAGTGTGTGTAAAGGGTGTGTTGCAGATTAAGCATTGTGCATTGCGTGTGTGTGCGAGTGTGTTTTGTTCGGCGGTGTGTGAATGATAATGACCTCTGACTCTGTCGGTTCTCTGTTACTTTACTGGATTAGCTCCTCTTCACTGCACTGCCTCTGGACACACACACACACACACACACACACACACACACACACACACACACTCGGTAAATATCAGACCTTACAAGCATCCAATATTAAGCAGTGTATTGGTCGGCTCCGCGGCTCCCTGTTCAGAAAAGAGCGATGGAAACAGCACAATTCTAAAAAATGTGATCTAACATATCGAACATTTATCTGACGTGACTGATCAGCTGTTTGGAAGAACTGGAGAAGAAGAGGAAGTGAGAGAGGACGAAGGTGAAGAAGAATTGGAAAAAGGGGACGAAGAAGAAGATTAAGAAGAAGAAGAAGAAGAAGAAATGGCTGCTGGTTCTGGCTTATTTAGTTCTTCTTCATGGAGGGTTATTGGCGGTTGGCCTTCTTCTTCTTCTTCTCTTTACAACAACTGATGGGACCTGTGGCGGAAGAGGATGGGGACGAAGAAGAAGAAGAAGAAGAAGAAGAAGAAGAAGAAGTAGAAATGTGTTGTGGTTCTGACTCCTCTTGTTCTTCTTCATGGAGGGTTATTGGCGGTCGGCCTTCTTCTTCTTCTTCTTCTCCTTCTTCTTCTTCTTCCTCGTCCCCATCCTCTTCCACCACAGGTCCCATCAGGTACTGTTGTTGTAAAGAGAAGAAGAAGAAGAAGGCCGACCGCCAATAACCCTCCATGAAGAAGAACACGAGGAGTCAGAACCATAGACATATATACATAGACGCCTCATTGAGCGGGTTGGCCCGCTGCTGCGATACGTCAACGTCGCCGCCAAATTGGAGGAGGCAGATCCGCCCCGTGAACTAATACGAGTCAATGGAGTGAACTTTATAAAGCTCCTTCTACAAAGTGCTATAAGTTAATGTGTCTCATTTACACATTCACACACATACGGATATATTCAGGAAACAGAGAGGAACCAAAAACAACGTCTGTAACGTTCTCTGAGGATTATAAATGTTAGCTAATCCTCATATGTTCAGTATACAGGTCGGCACCAAACCATTTTATAATGTTTTTATGAGTGTTTACAGCTGCTAATGTATGTTACGCTGTTACTGTGATGATACGTGACAGTTAAATATTCAATCTGTCCACAATAACCACATCCTGACATGCAAATGAGACATCTGTGTGAATCAAAAACACCGTCATTTTATAAATACAGTGATTTTTGACTAATAATATCATGGCGTCAAAAATAAAGTCTGCAAATCAAGATGAGAAACTGCAACAGCAGTGAAGAGATACACACCATGACAAATATGGTATAAAATAACATTTCATGGTAAAAAAAAAAGTGAAGTATCAGCAGGCTACTATTGTAAATATGCACCATATATAGTTTTCATCATTATTATTAGTGAAATCATAGTAGTAGTATTTTCTGCATATTCTTGACTTTGAATGGGAGCAGCTGTAACGCTGGAATTTCCCATCGGGGATCAATAAAGTATTTCTGATTCTGATTCGTATATTATGCAGTCAGTTGTCCATATAAAGTTAAATTAGATTAACCAAGTTGACAGTATGGCGGACAGATGTCTCATTTGCATGTCAGGATGTGGTTATTATGGACAGATTGAATATTTAACTGTCACGTATCATCACAGTAACAGCGTTACATACATTAGCAGCTGTAAACACTCATAAAAACATTATAAAATGGTTTGGTGCCGACCTGTATACTGAACATATGAGGATTAGCTAACATTTATAATCCTCAGAGAACGTTACAGACGTTGTTTTTGGTTCCTCTCTGTTTCCTGAATATATCCGTATGTGCGTGAATGTGTAAATGAGACACATTAACTTATAGCACTTTGTAGAAGGAGCTTTATAAAGTTCACTCCATTGACTCGTATTAGTTCACGGGGCGGATCTGCCTCCTCCAATATGGCGGCGACGTCGACGTACGGTCCAGCGCTCAATGAGGCGTCTATGTATATATGTCTATGGTTCTGACTCCTCTTGTTCTTCTTCATGGAGGGTTATTGGCGGTCAGCCTTCTTCTTCTTCTTCTTCTTCTTCTTCTTCTTCTTCCTCGTCCCCATCCTCTTCCACCACAGGTCCCATCAGGTACTGTTGTTGTAAAGAGAAGAAGAAGAAGAAGAAGGCCGACCGCCAATAACCCTCCATGAAGAAGAGCAAGAGGAGTCAGAACCACAACACATTTCTTCTTCTTCTTCTTCTTCTTCTTCTTCTTCTTCTTCTTCCTTCTTCTTCTTCTTCTTCTTCTTCTTCTTCTCATCTTCTTCTTCTTCTTCTTCATCTTCTTCTTCTTCTTCTTCTTCTTCTTCTTCTTCTTCATCTCCCTTCTTCTTCATCTTCTTCTTCTTCTTCTTCTTCTTCTTCTTCTACTTCTTCTTCTTCTCTGTACAACAACAGTTGTGCCTCCTGATGAATAAACTGTGCAGCTTCACTGATTCGCTGATGGAAACACGCCATCCTCTGTGTGTGCAGATTAAAAGTTATAAAGTCATAATTCACTGATACTGAAGTCAGCGTGACTCACTCTGACCCACTTTATTGATCATGGGATTGACTGTATTGATAAGGAGTGATGTAACACTGAAGACTAAAGTGCTTCCTGATTGGCTGCATTTACTGTGACTGGATTACGATGTGAGTCAGATCTGTGATACTGAATGATACTGAGGCCCATTAAAGAGTTACTGAATCACATATCAATCAGCGTATTGATACAGAACGACAGTAATCAGATTACTGATAACACTCACACACTGAACTGTGCTGTGATTCACTGTATTGATACTGAGAGGATCCATAAACACATATACAAATAAACTGACTCATGAGGACATTACACATTCATAACACACCCACCAGCTGGCAGGCACACACACACACACACACACACACACACACACACACACACACATGCATTATAAACACACACACACACACACACACTCCGGGCAAAGATAGGAGTGGGTCTCTGCAGGAGTCCCTGGCTCTGTAGGACATGTCCACATGTGGAACACCAGCTGGTCAACACACACACACACACACACACACACACACACACACACACACACACACACACACATGCATGCATTCATCTCCCCCGCTGCTCTAACACACCTCCTGCTAAGATTCTTTCCTTTTTGCATGTGTAATAGTATTCACACACACACACACACACACTTACACACACACACTTACACACACACATTGTCTTTCTCTTTCACACTTGTTTACACACTCGCTCACGCACCAACAGTACACACATTCACAGTAGTACAGTACTCTCTCTCCCACACAGACACACACACACACACACACACACACACACACACCACACACACACACACACACTCACACACACACACACACAGTGCCAGTATATCTGTTTATTGGAGTGTGTGGCTGCTTTCTGCTGGCTGCGCTGCACATTGCATCATACCGCACACACACACACACACACACACACGTATATAAACACACATGCGGTATGTATGAACACACACAATCTATAGACACACACACACACACACACATTGAATTCATAATTGCATCATGTTAAGAGGCTGCGCACACACACGTACACATACTTACACACAGATTGCATCACAGTCTGGCAGTAAACGTCCTGCATTGTTCTCTAAACTTTCATCACGAGCAGGCAGCAAAACAGTCAGTCAGTGGATCTGAAGAAACAGTCGTGAGCCCCAAAGATCTGAAATCCAGTCAGGACGGCCCAACGGAGGCGTCGCCCGCCAGAAAAACAAGTCAGACATGTCGAATCAGTCAGTAAAACAGTCAGTCAAAGTTCAAGTGACAACAGTCAGTCGGTAAATCTGAAAAATATCTGACAGACTGAGCTTCAAAAATAAATAATCAGTCAGTCAAGCACAATATCAGCAACTCAAAAACAGTCAGTAACATCAAATAAGCCGGGTAAAAACTCAAAATAATGTGAGTAAACCTTGAAAACCAGTCACTCAAACCAAAAACCAAAAGTGACAACAGTCAGTCGGTTAATCAGAAAGAAAATCGACAAACTGAGCTTAAAAAAATAGATTAAAAATCAGTCAGTAAGACTCAAGCACAATATCAACAACTCAAAAACAGCCAGTAACATCAAATCAGTCAATAAACCAGCCAGTAAAACTCAAAGTAATGTGAGTGAGTGAGTACTGTCGACAAACTGAGCCTCAAAAATCAGAAAATCAGTCAGTCAGCCTTTACCAAAATATGAGCCACCGCAAAAAACAGTTAGTCATGTCAAATCAGTCAGTAAAACCTAAGAGAATGTGAGTGAAACCTTAAAACCAGTCACTCAAACCGAAACATTAAAGAAACACTTTAACGTGTGAAACCAGTCAGTCCAGTAAATCTTGAAAACTGTTTATCCACCTGAACTCAATAAATCTGAAATCAGTCAGTCCAAGTCAACAAAATATCACCTACCCTCAAAAACCAGTCAGTAACATCAAGCCAGCCGGCAAAATTCAAAATAATGTGAGTGAAACCTAAAAAAACAGTCACTCAAGCCAAAACATAAAATAAATGTGTTGACATGAAAACAGTCAGTAAATCTGAAAGAACTGTGTTCTCAAACTGAACTTCATAAATCTGAAATCAGTCAGTCAGCCTCAACCAAACTATCAGCTACTCAAAAATCAGTCAGTAAACATCAAATCAGTCATTAAATCTTAAGATGATGTGTTCGACACCATAAAACCAGTCAGTAAATCTTAAAAACTGTACTGACAAACCGAGCCCCCGAATCTGAAATTCAGTCAGTCAGCCTGTACCAGAATATCACCTACGCCCAAAAAACAGCCAGTAACAACAAATCAATCCGTAAACCAGTCAGTAAAACCTTGAGTCACTCAATCAAATATAAGGAAGCAGTCCAAACCAGTCAACAAAACAAAAATCAGTCATCAAATCAGAATATTTATTTGTTGGAATGGGGAAACCAAAGAAATGGTGTCCGACTCAAACTGCTCATCAAAAACCAGTCAGCAAAACCCGTTGTTAACTCAATCGAAATCTGACCTTTGGTTTCTCAACTGAAAAATCAGGCAGTAAAAAAACATAAAAAGTCAGTCAGAACTAGAATAACCCTTTCCATACAGTTAAACCCCCAAACCAGTCAGTAAAATCTCAGACCTTTTACCAGAAATCAGCCATAGAAAAATCAGTCCGACCCAAAAAATGAGAAAAAAGAATCAGTCAGTCAGTTAAAGAAGACTCCAGTCTGAAGATGAGTTCATTAGTAAACATGTAAACTAGTCGGTCAAACAGCGGAGATGGAAACCAAACTGAGGTCGAACCCTGAATCTGATTATCAATGTGTGAGACTTGATAACCAGTCAGTCAAAAAACAGTCATGACAGTTAATTTGCTCCTAGCCAGCTGATGAAAACACACCTTGTTCACATTTCTGTGGTCGCAGCAATCAGACCTGACAACAAGTCGAACCACTTATAAATCTGTCATCTGTCAAACTGAAAACAGACAAACAAAAACAGTCTGGCTGCAGGACATGAAAACCAGGTGGTTAAAAAAAACAGTCAGTCAGATCTGGATCAGCTTTCTCTGTCTCATTGTTGTGTTCACCAGCAGGCCGAGCCGCTTGACCAAACCTCCACTGAATGAAGGCTTTGTCCACACGGAGAGCAGTGTGTGTGTGTGTGTGTGTGTGTGTGTGAGAAAGTGTGTGTGAAAGTAAAGTGTGTGAAAGAAAGCGGGACAAAGAGAAACAAAATGGAGTGAAAAAGAGACAGTGAGACAAAGAAACAGAGAGAGTTTGGTGTTTCTCAGTGTGGAGCTTAAACAAGCAGTACAGGATGTGCAGCCAAACTATTTTCTCTGCTTGGCTGCAGCTTCTTCAGTGTGTGTGTGTGTGTGTGTGTGTGTGTGTGTGTGGTGAAGGGTACTGATGGGATGTCACTTGTTCTCTTTACTATCACAAGTGGGAGGGACACACACACATAGACACACACACATACACACACACACTTACAGTTAATGATACACAACGTGCACACATGTAGCAGTGTGTCTGCAGTCACCCACACACTCACAGCTTCAAGGCCGAACACACACACACACACACACACACACACACACACACAGTGAAGAGCTTTCAGTCGGCTCACCTGAAGCACCTTCTCTTCACCGCGACGCCGTCTTTTTCTTCTTCTTCTTCTTCTTCTTCTTCTTCTTCTTCTTTTGAAAAGACACATTTCCTCTCACACGGCTGCTTTAATGAAACAAAGACGCTCTGTTTACATTCTGATTTACTCTTTTTACATGAAACCTCTGAATACAATCAGACTGTATATGTTCAGGATCAAAGTTCTGGACCCCCTCACGGAGATCTGGGCTTCAGTCCCAGCAGGGAAGCCAGTGAGGGATCCTGTTGTTGTTGTTGTTGTTGTTGTTGTTGTTGTTGTTGTTGCTGCACATCAGTGACCCCTGGAGGACGAGTGTCGTGGTGGATGAGCCGGACTGATATCGATTTATCGGCCGATATTCTCTTTTTAATACACACCCAAACAGAATATATACGTAAAAACACATTTACTGGATAATCGTACGTTTGTAACTGAAACAATCTTTTAATAATTTGTGATTCACTCCAAATAAAAAGCTAACAAGTCAATCCAGTGGATTGTATTTTTGTTTGATCGTCTGTGTTCAGACTCGGCCGGCGTTCCTCTCTGTGTTGTGGTCGGAGATGAACCACGATGAGGAGCTGAGAGGCGGGATGAGCAGCGGTCGGAGGGAAGATTGGTTTTTGGAGGCGGAAACAAAGCGAGGTGTAATTTATTTCATGTGAGATGTTTAATCCCACGTGGTGTCTGAAGAGCGGCGGGTCGCAGAGGGAACCAGAGCGCCAGAGTGTCGCAGCTACGTATGTTTTTACAAAACCGCAGAAAAGTCTCAACTTGTCTGTTTCTGATGAGTTTTGCTCAGTTTCATGTTGATTAGTGTCAGAAAAACATCTCAGTTTGGTTTAAAATGAATGTTTCAGTCGCCACAAACCTGCCGGTGACGCGTGTTTGAGTCCGACCTGCTGCGTGTCGCCCTCGTCTTCCTCTTCTTCATCCTTTACATCCCTCTCTTCTCCTACTTTTAAATCGTTTACTCATAATTCCTCCACATTTCCTAACTTGAGGCTTTTCTCCTCCCTCCTTCCTCTCGCCTGTTTTCTTCCTTCTCCTTTTAGTAGTGTCATTTCATCCTGTCTTCCTTCTCTTCCTCATTTTGATTTCTTTTTTATCTTCCTCCATCCATCTCAGCCACACATCTCAAGCTGTAAAAAATAAATATTATCCCGACGTTTCACACGTAGAAATACCAAAACAGACTGTAGTCGTCCGTTCTGCAGCTACGTCCACCTCCAGAGAAGCTACGAGCTAACTGCTACAGCCGAACTGTCAGCAGAAATATACAAATCAATTTAATATTTTTGTTACTTTGCGGTGAAGTTCAAATTATATTTCATCTTTTTAAATTCCTTCTCTGGGAGGAGGAGGAGGAGGAGGAGGAGTATTTAACTCAACAGACAACAGAAACAGGAACTTGACATCTACCTGTCGTTGTAACCGCTCGTTTCACAGGAGAAGAAAAAAGGCGAAATCTGAAAAGAGAAAAGGAAAGAGAGCGTGTCGGGCTTCAGGTTGGCATGTGAGCGATGAAAAGGCCGACGTTTGTCACCGGGAATTATTGATGTACAAACAAACAGACGCCGCGGGAGGACGAGGGAGGGAGGGAGGGAGGGAGGGAGAGGGGGAGGAAATAAGAGGGTGAAGATTAGGAGACAAAAGCAGGAGAAGAGCGACGGAGAGAGAAGAGGAGGAAGAGGAGAGGAAGACTCTCACAGCTCTCTTCTTCCTCTTTCTCATCTCTCCCTCACTTGTTTCCTTTCCTTCTCTTTCTCTTCCTTCCTTTTTCCTTCTTCTTCATCCCTTTTTTCCTCACCACATCTTTTTGTTAGTCTTCCTTCTCCTCCTTATTTTCCTCTCTTCCTCATCAAACCTTTTGCTTCCTCGTCTTCCTTTTTAATATCCTTCCTTAATCTCCCTCTCCTCATCCTCTTCTTCATCTCTGCTCTCTCTTTTCTTCACAACTGCCTCCCTCCTCCCCTCCTCCTCCTCTTTCTTTCCTCTTCCTCGTCTTTCTTTCCTTTTCCTTCTCATTTTCTTCCTGTCCTCCTCCTCCTTCTTGATTCTCCTTCCCAATTTCTCGATTTCCTTTTCCTTTCTCCATCTCCTCCTCCTCTTCTTCATCCTTCCCTTCTTCTTTTTACCATTTTAATATCATTTACTTCCATTTAAACCTTTTGTCTCTCTTTCTTCATCACTCCTTTCCTTCAGCTTTCTTTACCTCCACCTGTTTCTCTTTCTTTTTTCATCTTCTTAACCTGTTTTCATTTCCTGTCTCTTCTTCTACGCTTCCTTTTCCTCCCAGCCACCCACAGAAGAAGACTTCCTCTGTTTTCTTCATCCCTGCTCCTCTTCCTCTTCCATCCTTCCTCCACAATTCATCACTTCTCTTTCTCTACTTCCTCTTGTTTTCTTCTTCTTCACATCTTTCATCCCTCCTGTTTTCTTCCTTTTCTTCAATGCTAACTTCCTCTTCTCCTCCTCCTATCCTCTTCCTCTTCCTCATTCCACAATTCCTCACTTCTCTTCCTCATGCTTCTTTCCTTCCTCCCTCCTTAATTCTTCCTCTTCCTCCATACCTTCCTTCCTTTCCTCTGTCTCTCCTCCACCTTCCCTCATCCTTTTGTTTTCTCATTTGTTCCTGTCTTCCCCCTCTCTCCCGCCCTTTTTTCCTCTTCCTCAATGCTAACTTCCTCTCCTTCCTCCTTCTCTTTTCCACCTTCCCTCATCCTCCCGTTGCTTCCTGATTTTTTATTTTCTTCCTTTGGTTCTATTCTTTATCGTCCTCCATCCATCTCTATCTTCTCCTCCTATCCTCTTCTTCTTCTTCATCCTACTTTTTAATCATTCATCTGTTTCTTCCCCCCTTCTCCTCTTCTTCCTCCATCTCTCCTCCACAGTTCCTCACTTCTCTTCCTCGTCTTTTTCTTCTTCCTCCTTCCTGTATTCTTCCTCTTCCTCCATGCTTCCTTCCCCTTTCTCCTCCTTCCCTCCTTCACCTTTTCCTTCCTCACTTCCTCCCTCTCTTCCTCATCCTGTCCTCCGTCCTCGAGAGGTTGTACTTCTTCCTTTTCTTCCTCGCTTTTCTTTTTCCTTTTTATCGCCTTCCATTCATATCCATCTCCTCCTCGTCCTCCTCAAATCAAATCTAGCGTTTCGTCTTTACCGCCGTCTTCCTCCCTCTCTACCAATCTTCACTTCTATTCTCCAGTCATCTTCCTCCTCCTCCTCCTCCTCCTCCTCCTCCTCTCCCTCTTGTGTATCTCTTCTCTCCATCTTTTTTTCCTCCTCGCAGCCTCTCTCATTACTTTCACCTCGTCTCTCTCCTCTCCGGCTGCCTGTTGAATGAACGAATGAATAGAAATGAAGCGAACGATCTGCCGCCACAGAAACAACCTGCTTCTCCTTTTCTTTCTTTCTTTCTTCCTTTCTTTCTTTTTTTATTTATTTGCCGATCTTTTTTTATATTTTTTTATTCTTCCTCCCTTCCTGACATGACTGGAAAGAGGCATTAATATTTTAATATCAATTTTTATATATTAAATCATCCGTAATATCACTTAATCGCCGGTTTGATATGAACTCTTGAGGGTTTTTAAAGACATTCTCCTTAATTAATCCCCCGGAGACGACATGCTGTCCCTTTCTTTTTCCCCTCTTTGATAAAACATGTGAACAATTTTCAAGCTTAAAACTCGTTAACAATTAATCGTGAGTCCAGAATTTTCCTCTTGTTTGTGTGTGAATGGAAAAAAAAACAGATAATCATAACGAAAACTTGTGAATTTTGACGGAAACGTTTCCAAAAATGTAGATTTTTATCAGCAATGTGCAGAAAACTGATAATCAATCAATCAACCTGCGTTTCGATAACACTCGACCGACTGTGTGTGTAATTACAGTAATGATGTGTGTAATGACCCAGAGTGAGGCTGAGAGTGTGTGTGTGTGTGTGTGTGTGTGTGTGTGTGCAGATCAATAATCTATAATCATCAATATCTTAAAGCGGCTCAGGAGCGTCTGTGTCGGCGTCTCAGGAAGACAAAGACGAAGGCAGACAGACTGAAATTGGTGTTTTTTTTTGGTTGCTACTCCAATCATTGGGGAGGAATAACACACACACACACACACACACACACACACACACGAGAGTCCACAGTTTGAAGGAGTGTTTAGCAGATTTTTTTTATTTTTATTTTTTTTCTCTTTTTCGGTTTTTTGGGCAGGACGAGCGGGGTAGCGCTCTCTCCCTCCAGCGACCATGGGACTCGGCGCGTTGCCATGGAAACAGCCCCAAACTGCACCGGAGGAGTGATTGAGAGGGGGGAGAGGGGGAGAGAGAGGGAGAGGAGGGGGGGCGAGAGAGGTAGACAGAGAATGGGAAGAGAAAGAGAGCGAGGAGAGAGAGAGAGGGAGATATTTTGCTCCGAGAAGAAGAAGAAGGCCTTCTGATGGCGACTGTTGTTCTTCTCCACTCAATGTGAACAGTTTAGAGTGTGTGTGTGTGTGTGTGTGTGTGTGTGTGTGTGTGTGTGTGTGTACTGTGTGTGTGTGTGTGTGTGTGTGTGTGTGTGTGTGTGTGTGTGTGTGTGTGTGGTGTGTGAAGAATGAGGCGAGACGGAAAGAAAGAAATGCAGGTGTGTGTGTGTGACTGTCTGCATTTGTGAGATTTTGTGTGTCCCGTCTGCTTCTTGGTGTGTGTGTGTGTGTGTGTGTGTGTGTGTACAGGTATGTGTGTGTGGCTTCATTCATATCTGCTTTGTGTGTGTGTGTGTATTAACTGTATATGCCGGCATGTGTGTGTTTCTGATTTAAGTCACTTATTAGTGAATGTAGTAATACACATGTATTGTTTTCTGTGTGTGTGTGTGTGTGTGTGTGTGTATGTGTGTGTGTGTGTGAGTGTGTGTGTGTGTGTGTGTGTGTGGGCGATTGTTTGTGTCTCTGTGTATGCACGTGCACACGTATCACTCTTTCAGTATCCAGTTTAATTTGTTGTTGGGTGTCAGCGTGTGTGTGTGCTTGTGTGTGTGTGTGTGTGTGCTTGTGTGTGTGTGTATGTGTGTGTGTGTGTGTGTGTGTGTGTGTGTGCTCCTCCCTGGGCCAGTATCAGTGGTAAGCTGTGATTCAGGCTGTGAAAACACTGATTTGGCAGCCAGAGCGTCTTCCTCCGTCTCCACCCGGCTCGGCCAACAAAAATCCATCTCTTATTAACTGACGCTTTATTACAAAAGAAAGAGAGAGTGTGTGTGTGTGTGTGTGTGTGTGTGTGTGTGTGTGTGTGTGTGTGTGTGTGTGTGTGTGTGCGCATCCTTAAATCCGAGGCTTCAGAAAGGAGGCGTGTCTCCTTGCAGCTGACTCAGCGGCAGATTTTCATCGATTGATTCATTTGTTGTTTTATTGTTCAGTTTGTAACGAGTCAGAATCGTTCTCATCGCTCCAGGTTCAGCGTTCGTGTGCTGTCACAGTCAACACTTCATCTCTGGTGTGTATTCTTTGATTAGGCAGTGCAGTCAGTATCATACTGCAGACGCCATGTTTGTTCAAATTCTGGTTCCTGAAAGTCCGGTCAACCCGATCTCCAGAGGAAATGTTAGCCAAGCACATTCCTGCAGAACTTAAGATGAGTTGGATCTGCGTGTGTTAAACATGTTTATCATATCATCAAGTTATAAACTTTCCTCATGTTGAACGCAGAAGCCAAGAATCTAAAAAGTCACATTCAGAAGTTCTTCAACCACGCTGGACCGTAAACTAATAATTTGTTGATTTCGTGTGATTGTGTCGTCGAGAGATGGAAGTCTGGACGGAGAAGAAATCAAAAGAGTCTGATTCGTTTTCTGCCAATTAAAAAAAAGAAACCAAACTAACATTTAATGATATTTCTGAGCCAAGCGAAGTCCTTTTCATCGACATGAATGCTTTGCTTGTGGCCAGATTACAAATCAAATGGGCAGTGGCCTTTTTTCATATTAAAAAAAAATTAAAAAAGGAAATCGCTGAATGAACCTT